>NC_133651.1:173174691-173474691 GCF_009905375.1 Apium graveolens
GCTCTGGAGCTCACCCGCCACCATCTGAATGACATACTGGCTGGTGCGGTCCCGGTGCGCTAGCATCTCCTCAAGCTTAATGTTGACGTACTGAACCAAGGTCTCAAGTCTCGCAGTCATCTGCTCCTTGGGCTTCCCTTCGTAGTTTCGGCTATCCGGGTACACGTTCTTCAGTCGGTCTATCAGTCGGTCGTAGTTTCCCTGAAGCATGTCAAACTCGCGCCTCAACTCAGCATACACGGAGAAAGCAATAGTGTCGTCCGACCCAGAGGATGTCGAGGAATGCGCCCTTTGCTGACAACCAATAAGAGGAGTATTAATAATAAACTTACTTAACCTACTGTCTCGCGTATCATCTATAGCCTATATATATACCCTATAACCTATTTGGGCTGTCCAGGGACTCTAAACCGCTGCTCTGATACCAAAACCTGTCACACCCCCAACTTAACCAGCAAAATTAAATATAACTATTACATTAATCAAAAATAAATAAACATAAACAAATCCAAGATCTTACAGTTTAGGGTTTGGAACAGCCCACCACTACCATCTATTACAGCTGATTTTAAATATCGAGTCCTCACACAAAACTACTATCTCTTATTCTACCTGAGCTCGAACATAAGCATCAGCATCGCAGGTCTTACGGGCGGTCTGCTTGAATCTAACCATAGCTGCTAGCTGTAATATCAGGGTAAAGCAAGGAGTAAGCCAAATGCTCAACAAGTGCTAAACAGTATGATACAAAACATAAATCGAGATATACATTAAAGAATGACAATGGAAACACATAACCAATGATAACGAGAGATAAAACTTTGGGTGATGGCATCATTTTGCTTGTATCAAAACAATTTCAAAACCATATCTTAATCAAAATCATTTTATGACGCTACGGATTACAGCCGGTGATCAGCCGCGAAGTAATCACGAACCTCGCTGGGTTCTAGAACATTAATGGGAATCCCTAGGCAACTTTTAATCCTAATATAAGTGTGGAAAGGACTCGCGTCTCAGTCCAGATCCACTGTTCAAAGAAAACATTTATCCCCCTTTGGGACTGAAAACCCACATTTTATTTATTTCAAAAACTGATGCCGAATTATAACAAAATCTCTTTTAACAGTAAACATTATTATCAAGGGATTATAGACCAAATCGAAACACGGGAAATATGGTACTAAATCTCAGGGCCATGATCCACTAAACTTTACTCCATTAGGGTAACGGAAAGGTTTTCATATATAAAACTTGGACAAGAAAATTTAGTGAGGCTATTGAATATTATGTAGGGGTAATGCCAAACTGGGCTTAAAGCAATGATTTCTCGTCAAGGCACAATTGCTGGATCATCAAGAAGATAAGCTTCATGAATACTAAGGGTGTTAAGGTATGAAGAAATGATCTTTAACTCAGGTTATATCAGAATTGTCAAGCTTTAAGATAAGAAAGAGGGGTATCAATCAATGAGGAATCACTTTGATAAATATCTGACTTTCAGGGTTCATGGTAAGGTTCTATAGGGGTTCAAGTATCAGGATGAGATATCAATACTTAGGAATCATCAACATGTTAATCAAGAGAATCAACCAAGAGTTATAACTACCCTTTCTTTTATCATGGCATTCAAAATTACTTTAATATACTATCATGATAAGACTTTTGAACTACTTGCAATACGTACTCGAGGGTTCATGGCATTTTTATATGATTCAAAGATAAACATAAGATACGCTTGATTTAAATATATCAAAATGACTCAGGATAGTTGCATCGATATATATGAACTATTTACAGTGAATACGAAAGACAAGTTGAATCACTTGTCTTGAGAAAGGTTGGTCTGGTCTGACTGGTAGGAGCAACTTGAAGCTTCACTCGACCTTTATGGCAAGTTTTCCCTCATCTCGAGATCCTACATAAATAATAATAATCCTCGTTATAATATATTCTCACCAACTTAACCTATTCACATCCCGTAATTAAACACAAATGGCACTTAGGCCTATATGCACTTAATTTGTATTCACCTTCAAAATATACTTGCACACAAAGCCACATATACTCACATATCATATTTTAATACCAAATATTACCATATACACCATAATGAAACACTAGGCTTGGATAATCTCGACTCACAACTTAAGTCACTTGGTCGCTAAACTAGATAAAGTCTTTAAATTTTGGCTTCCTAACTCGGTGTGCCTTTACGAAACTATCCTAGACCTATTGACCCTCACTTGGGCCTTTTGCTCTAATGACCTTATACTATCTTAAAACTATGGTGGTAAACCTAAATCTCACTCCTAAGTGTTCTAAAACTATGTGATAAGTGAAAGTGCTCACTGGTGCAAATTTCAGAATGACATCTATGGTTTCTTGAGTACATTAGACACCCTTAAACTATAGGTTTTCCTTCAAAACTTTTACACAAGACTCTCCTGACCTTAGGGCATCTCCCAAACTTGATGTGGCTCAAAGGCCTGGCTTGGGCCTTCTTGGGCCTAAGCTTAAAGTCCATGGTTCCCCTGTTTTTCTGGGCAGAAAACGCCCTGACTTGAATTAACTTGTGACACATGGTTCTAGCTCATATCTTATGAAATATGGTTGGAAAAACTTCTCTGACACTCCCTCTAACTAAGGCCCAACAAGGCCTAATGAGGGCCTACCCAGGACATGGTCAAATCTCCCTATTTCTAAGTTGCAACAAAACTGTCCCCTGCTGGACAAATTTTGTTATTTTACTTGTGCACCTAACCAAACGACATGCAAACCTCCAACCAACACCTAAAACCTTTTATATACTCCCTGTAACACCCCCAAATCCGGGGTCGGGGATCCGGGTTGTCACGAGTTCCATTTCCCTTAATAACACCCAATCTTAATACACAATCAACTACTCTGTACATGTGACCCCACAATAAACACACACACCACAAGTTATAGTCTCAGAGATGAATATCCAAAAATAATCATAAGTCGTTTTATTCCACAATTATATGTCAATACACCTTAAAAGGTTTCTGAATAAATTTACATTTCTTTGCCATTATTACAATTCATAATATACATAAGTCTGGTACATTATTAGTTGAAAACTTAGCCTATTGGTAATTTCTACCTCAGCTACAGCGGCCTCAACGCTTCCAGAAAGCTGCGGAACGTTTCCTATCCGCTTGCGAATTGGGAGCTTGGTCCTGTTCATCTTATCTATCTGATGTTGTGTGATGAAAGAAGAAAGCAAGGGTGAGCAGCAAGCCCACCAAAATAATATGTATAATGATTAACAATATATGAGCCTACTCATAATACTCATGAAAGTCTTGGTCAAAAGAAATGAACCAAGTTTGATATCTTAATGCGATGAAGTCACAAAATATTCAGTATATATATATATATACATATATACTTTTCAAAATATTGGAAGTCCTCTTCCATGCATAATATACACAATGTCCCAGTGTATAACTGTATAAAAAAATATCGTTGCAAGGTGATCTCATATATCTAACCTTGTCTCAACATTTTTCTGAAAATCTTTGTCATATATAAGACAATTATTAATTATATATAAGTTTAAAAGACGAAGTTATGAGATACCCCAATATACTTATATCTTTCCCAATACTACTTGAACTACCACCGTTCAAGTTATAATCAGTTTCAAAAGTTCATCACATAGATGAGACTACAAGACAAGATTTGAATAGATTAAATCTTTGAAATATTATTAAAGGAAATGAAGTTATGATATACTTCATTAAGTTCTGATATATATATATATCCACATATACATCTTCTTTATACAATTTCCTGAAAACCTCTGTCATGTAAAGTATGAACAGAATTGCAATATCCAATAAATTTGGAAAGGAAAAGAATTTGGCATAAACCAGATATCTTGCTGATCAGGCAAAGATACCCATAAGTAACCTTTTCTACTAGTAGATGGACGAATTCCCCACTGGTCATCACCCTGGTCGTAATAGGACCTTATGCTGGACTGCCACTCAGCCACTTATGCATTTGATGGACTCCCACTGAGCCACTTACACTATCATGGACGCCCACTGAGCCCATGTTGCTTATGCCGACTCAATAGATGGACTTACTTCCCAAACGTTGGGTAAGTAATCAATTCATTTAGCAAAACTGCAACCGTGTTGCGAATATAAAATACACCACAGAGCCGGATCCCTCAGGTTTTGAGCGAGTATTTAAATCCCCTTAAAAAGGAAGATCTTAAATATAAAAATGAGTTTTGGGATCCGCTCTAACTTTTAAAAATCATTTTGAAGACTCGAAAACACTTTATAGAGTGTTTGGAGTAAAGCTGATTTAATAAAGTAAATCAGTCCCCAGAATATTTAGAAAATGACTGAATATTATTATTTAAATAATATTCCCATAAAGAATAATCTTTATAAAAATAATTGAAGTAGAAGTATTAAAACTTATACTTGAAATGAGTATTAAATAACCAAAGATATACTTATATGAAAGTACTATCTTTATTTGAATAATCGAAAATAAGTTTGATTATTGACACCTTATTCTTTAATAAAATAAAGAATATATCTCAGCAAATAATCGGAGTCATAGATCCTCAAATGAATATTCAAATAATATTCATTAAATAATATAAACTGAGTCATAAGCCCTCAAATGAATATTCAAATAATATTCAGATAATAAAATAAAAGGAGTCATAAGTCCTCGAATGAATATTCAAAATAATATTCATTTAATATAAAGGAGTCATACGCCTTCGAATAATATTCGAAATAATATTCAATAATAAAATAAAGTTAAAGTTATCGAATAAACCTTATTCGATTAATAGTTTTGAAAACTATGACCATATATATATATAAGTATATATATATATTTATATCCATATATACAAAATCTACTCGGGATCCTCGACTCCCGGTTTTAGAAAATATTTTCACCTTTGGGTCCCTATACTAAGGGTATATGCAAATTACCGCTATCCTCTAGCATAGGTATTATCAACTGAATCAACAGATATATATGAAAAGAATACGAAACTGGCATGCATATATATATACCATAGCAGCATGCTTCAATATATTGCATCATTTGCTAATTAACCAACATGCATCTATCGCAAGATAATGCAAATACATATATTCATCACAACAACAGTTATAACGGGTAGAAAATTTGCCTGAGCGACTGGGGGTTACGAATGGCTCGGGACGAGTCTGGTAACCTATAAGCAACAAGTAAGTTGTAATTAAACCAAAGTCACTTGTAAACCTATACTATAACTAACTTAGACTCTAACGCTTATTTTGCGCTTACTGATTCAATTAAGTCACTCGAGTACCCTCGGCTCCACCATTTTTAACAATTTAACCTTTACGAGTTTTAAGGCGATTCCTTCGCGAGTGTCTTACCAACTGCCTAACACACTTACCATAAATGTTTCATACTTCAATTAGTCCTTTTTGGTCTTTAACCTATGTTTCAAAGTAAGGTGAGGGGAAAAGTTTTGTTCGCGAAACGCCGTTACTTGAAACGGTCGTTTCTCCTAAACCGTGCATCGGAATCGAACGAACTACATATCAAAACGAAGCTCGTAACATGAGCTATCTAAACATAGCAATGGTCATAATCTAGCAGGGGGTTCTCGGGTCCTAATGTTATGCACAAAAACAGTCTAAAGAAAATCAGACGTTACGATGGCTATGTTTACGCGATTTCCCAATTTTAAACCATTCAAAACCAACCACAAACCAACCTCAAATCCAACATACAACCAACATCCATCCTTACCACATCATAACAACCCCAACCAATTCAATTTTAACATTCATACTTATGCCTAAGCTTGAATTTAACTATACTACATTCTTTTAACCAAAACAACAAGATTTACCAATCTGATTCAATACCATTTCAATCCCAAACTCTAAATCACAAACACTAAGCTATAATATCACCCTACTAATCAAAATCATCTTATAATACATAGGAATCTAGGGTTTGGAGATGATATACCTTCCTCGAAGTGGTGGGAGGAGCTAGGAAGCCTTAAGAAGCCTTGAGAAGTCTTAGGAATGCTTGGATCTTCAAGGAAATCAAGAAAAAATTCAAGTTAAAAACTTGAAAACACTATTCATTGTCTTCTTCTTTGATTAAATGAAGAAGATTGAGAAGGAATTGATGGCTTAAACTCATGATATAGCCCTAACTAAGCATAAAGATGATTAGGGAATTATCTTACCAATTTAGGAGGCTTGGATCTTGAGTTTTGAATTCTTGCCCATTTGCAATAGTAAAAAGCCGAGAGCATGAAGAACAATGCCTTGGTTTCTTTTTTTTTGATTTTGATGAAAGTGATTTGCTTGGCTTGGTTGATTGGTTTTGTGTTTGATTTAGTTAATTACCTTGTTGCCCTTGATTTTGTGTGGTTAAAAAGCCACCACATCTCCTTCCTTCCCATGTCATGCCTAGGTCATGTTGTGATGTCATCCTTCCCTCTTTGTCCTCCTCTCATTGATTGGGTGACATCACTCTCTCTAATCCCTTTGATTAACTTCCTAATTGTTTGCCTAATGACCGCTGATCTGTTATACGGTTCGCTTAACTTTCGTTCTCGTTTATCGTTTGAAGGATCATACCCGGGATCTTATTACTTAGGTTCCCTTAACCTTTCTCAATACATTATATTCCTTTTTATGATCCTCTATTATAATCCTTTAATTTAAATCCTTTTTATCCTGTTACCTTATACTCAATTCTCTCCGTATCTAGTGTATTTCCGGGAAAATCAAAGTGTTCGGATTTGGATTCTGACGATCTTTACATACACTTATATCCCATATAAAGTACTAATAACATCTCAGAATATCCATATCAGAACCCCTACATAGTGTGGCATGAAAAGTTTTCTCATTCAGCAAAAACACTATTCATAAGGGTTTCGAAATTTCCCAAAAATTGGGGTTATTACAGTCTCCCCTCCTTAAAAGGATTCCGTCCCGGAATCAGATAGAAATGAATAGGGATACCTTCTTGGTATTGCACTTTCTAACTCTGTTAGGTCACACTTTCACTGTAGAGGGGGTGAATACAGTGTTTATTACAATCAAATCAAACTTCAAGAACTTATGTAACAGAAAACAAACTTTATTTAAACAATAAACTCTGTTACAATCTGGAACTGTTATCTCTCAGTGATGAACAAAATATCACGAGAGCTTCTAGAGTTATAATAAATAATATTCTCGATAATGATAACACCTCTAGTGTAAACTCTATTTCTGTGTTTATATACTACACAGTTACAAGATATTCGCTAATTGATATGGAATATAATTCTGCTTCCTAAAATATATCAATCAGATATCTTCTATTCCAAGTATTCCATTCTTCACGGAATTCCTTCTTCATGCATATCTCTTCTTATGTTTATCTTGATCTTCTTAACTTTAATCAGCTACTGTCCTTATCTGATCATCCTTCAGCACTTAAGTTCTGATATCTATCTCCTGATAACATAAGTACTGATATCCCTTAAGTTCTGACTTCCAGTACCTTAAGTTCTGACTTCCAGTATAAGTACTGATCAGTTAAGTACTGATTTGTTCTGTTCAAATAAGATCTGAAATCTAAACATAAAACATATTAGCCATGACATTATCAAATATATCTAACAATCTCCCCCAACTTGTAAATTAACAAAATATACAAGTTTAACAGATATTTGATGATGTCAAAAACATTAAGTACAAATGCATGAGAAATAGACAAGATAACTACAACTTACAGTCCTTAAAGTTTTTACCAATTCAACTTCTGATAACAACTTCAACCTGTATAAATATCAGAATTTAAGCAGTTGTAGATCTTCGACTTGGCTTCATCATTTTCCGATCTCTCTGATGTCAGGAGTTGTTCTGAGATAATTCTTCAACAAACATTTCTCAGCATATCTGAGTTCATCAATCATTCTCCGTTTGACATCTTTAAGCTCTGCAGTATCTTCACCAGTTTGAAATATTGCAGCTCTGAGATCATTAATCTTTGCTTTTCTCAACTCCCGATCTAGTCTTATGACATAAGCTTTGTTAGACTCTAGATTAAATTCAAGCCCCTTAATACCAAGATATGTTCTGATCTGTGCAGTATTAGGCTTCATATCAACAATATCACCATTGTGATTTCTGTACTTTGGAACATATCTGCTGTCAGACTTAACAGAATAAAGTCTTTTCTGTCTCTGAATCTGTTCCTTTAAGTAGTTTGCAGCAGTCTCTGTTATTCTGTCATCCACTTGA
Source organism: Apium graveolens (assembly GCF_009905375.1). Lineage (NCBI taxonomy): Eukaryota > Viridiplantae > Streptophyta > Magnoliopsida > Apiales > Apiaceae > Apium > Apium graveolens. The sequence continues at coordinate 173,183,007 of NC_133651.1, forward strand.
AGTAAGAATAATACATGCTCCAATTCTTCAAAATACTTCAATGGAATGGCATTTTGTCTTATATGATAAACCCTACCATCTGTCATGAAATACAACATGATGTATTCTTTCAAGTAGGTATGGTAAACCATCTGTACAGATTCTAGTTGATTCAATCTCTCAGGAGTTGCTCCAATACCTGGTTCACTCAAGGAAGTCGGATCATCAGTAGTGTTGTGTACTCTTCTTTCATCAGCACTTCCCAATCCAGTTTTATCTCTAGCTTCCTTTCCAGTAACTACTCTTGCTTCAAAACCACTTAAAGTAGTCTTCAAAGATTGAGTCTGTTTTGCTTTAGTGAATCCTGGTAGGAGTGTTTTAGATTTATCTTCTGATATCAAATTAACTTGAGCACTGTCAGAGGTTACTTGCTTCTTCTGAATATCAGAACTTACAATTTCTTGACTCTGAACAACTTGAGCCATGTCAGAGGTTGTTTTAAGAATTTTTCTTGAAGTCAGAGCAAGATTATGTTTTCCATCAGTAATTTCTTCTTCCTCAGGAGGTACATAAGGCTTGATAGGTTCACCAACCTTTTCTTTACCCTTGGATCTTGGATCTATCTGTGGTTGTGATCTAGCCAAAGTTTCTTCAGTATGTATCCTCTCTTTGATCACAATGCCTTTAGGTTTTGGAAGTAACTTTTTACCAGAAGCTTCAGATTTAGATGTGACTTTCTCTGATTTAAGTCTGGCTTCTTCTTCCTTTAAACTTTCCAAGTCCATCCCTGGATTTTCTTGAAGAAATAACTGTCTTGACATTTCCTCATCAAGATCTAGAAGTTCATCAGAACTTATCCTTTTACCAGCAGCAGAACTTATTTTTTTCCCAGTATCAGAACTTGTTCTGTGACTAGCTTGTCTTGATGTAAATCTTCTACCTTGACTATGACCACTACCCATTCCAGAGTTTCCTTGGTCATCTTTTCCATCATCCTGTCCTTGCAGTGACTTGTTGGTTTTGCATTTGGACTTAATTACCTTCTCCCCCTTTTTTGCATCAGCAGGTAATAAAAGAGAGATAAGTAGTTCCACTGAGGTCTGGATTTCAGTAAGTTGCGATTTCTGAGAAGCTTGATTTGTCAGAATTTGATCAATCTGAGCTTGTTGCTTCTCTTGAGTTTTCTCAATATAAGCAACCCTGTCAATGGTAGGTTGGAAGAACTTTTTCTTATCAAGTTTCCAAACTTGTTCCTGTTTAATAAAGTTCTCCTGAATCTTGTGTAGCTCTGCATGAGTGTTGGAATGAAGACCTTGTAGATGTTTAGTACTCAATGCAGTGACTCTAAGCTGGGTTTTAAAATCATCAGAATTTAACATTTCATCAGCTTTAGTCAAGTGCTCAGCAAGATGTAAAGCATTTGGAACACATGAAACTGAGTTCCATTCCTTAGTCCACTCCTGTCCTGCAGGAGTTTCACTCCAAGGTACTGGTGCATCCCTGATAACAAACTCCTTTAACAGTTCAGACTTAGGAAGAGTCAGTGGAGGAGTATGTCCTGAAGGACCTGCTGCATCAGCATCTACAGTTGTAGCAGCTTCACCAGTATCTCCAACATTTGCAGCATCAGAACTTAAAGAATCAGTATCTTCTGATAAGACAACTGTATGAGTAGCAATGGAGGCTTCAACATCCTCTAATTGCTGATCTGATACTAAGTTCTGATCAACAGCCATATCCTGATGCTCACCTAAAATCTGATCATCATCTTGATGCAGAGAAGGTGTTAGTGATAACTCAGGAGTTTGAACAGCATCAGTAACAGGTGTTGTGGAAGGATTATTTGCTGTTGGAGCTTCTAAGAAAAGTATTTCAGGCACAACCAAGTTCTGAATATCAATTTCAGCACTTGTGCCTGGATCAACAAGAGATAAAGAAGGTAAATTAGCCTTGTCAGATACAGGTTCCTGAAATGGAGTTGATGGAGAAGAAGTGACTGGAGCAAATTCCTTGTCTTATGAGATCAGAGATTCCTGATCCCCTTCCTTAGCTGCTTCCTCCTCATCTTCTGAGATGTTTGAGGAACAGTCTTTGTTCTCTTTGGCTTAGAGGATGTAGGCTTCACAGTAGGTGCTGAAGAAGAAGGTTGAGCAGTCTGTGAAGTGGAGAGATATGATTTGAGATAAGTTCTGAGGGTAGGTTGAGTAGAATGAGAGGTAGGGACTGAGGTTGATGGATTTTGGTTATGGTGAGTTGGTTGAACATTTGAGTAAACAGATTTGTAAGTAGCTGGATCAGCATTTACCAGAATCTGTTTCACAGACTGAGGAATCTGTAATTGTCTCACCATTGATTTCTTTGTGTCAGCATTTATCAGGTCGTTAAAGTACCTTTTTGCAACCTTAAAAGGGGGGGTTTGAGTGCTGACTAACTGGGGTTCAGCAGTACAATACGTATAAATAAGTTGACAGAATCTAGCAAAATAAACAACATCTCGATCCTCTGTCATCCTATCCCCAATAAAACCAATTATTCCAGTTGCAAAATCAAAATGAGTTTGATGGATAATAGCATACCCGATGTGCTGACTCAGAATTGGGATAGCATCATAATTAGAACATTTGTTCCCAAAAGCCTTGGTGATGCAATCGAAGAAGAAACTCCATTCTCTTCTGATATGAGCCCGTTTCAACTGTCCAAGTTTCGTCAGACTCTGTTCATATCCCAAATCAGTCATTAACCCCCGAAGTTCTGATTCCTCTGGTATAGAGAAGGTACAATCTTCTGGAAGATGTAATGCTCTTCGTACTGTACCAGGAGTGACTACATAGGAAGAATCACCCACTTGGAAGATAATACTGGGAGTTCCTCGTTTACCACCATCATCAAAAATTCCAGTCCTCCAGAACCGCAGAACTTGTTGACTTGAAAATAATTCAGGCTGAGTTAAGGCGTACCCAACCTCACTATGTGCAAGAAGATCTTGCACAAAATGCAATTCAGATGGAGCGTCAGCATGATCAAGAATTGCAGCATAGTTGTTTGGAACAAACTTTGCTCCATCAATGATTAAATCCTTTGGTGCCATGTGAAAAATATTGAAATTCAAGTATGCCTGTTAGGTGTTTGAGATAATATCTGTATGAAAACAACGGAAATAGTAAAGTGAAGGAGAGTAAAAGTAAGAAGAGAGATAGAAGATGAAGAAATTAAAAAGATTAAAGAAATCTTCTCTCTGTTGTACTTATACAAAAGAAATATTACCGTTGGACACCTGTCAGACATGCAGTAATAACGGATAGTTACTGGGCTCGAGAAAACAGTAATCAATACTTACCCATTTGCCGAGTTTCAAGGAAAAACTGTTCCATTTATCAAGGGAAACAATTCAAATTTTAACCCGTTATCACTGATTGGTTATTTTGCACTGCAACATTAATATTCTGAAAATGAATCATGTTAAAAATGACCGAGATAATTTCGATGAATAAGTGCTGACAAAGAATCAGAACTTAAATCAGAACTTAAGACAAAATTTAAATGGTCATCAGAATATCAAGCAGGATTTAACAACACAAGATAAAATAACTCAGAGACAAAATCTTGAAGTAAAAACAGTTTTCATTAATATATCAAGTCAATACATAAATGAAATAGAAATTACATCAATACAAGATTTTCCCTAAGCTTCTAATCCTAACGTCAACAGCTTTAGTCCTAGCTAAGAAGCCTGACAAAGCTGAGGATGAAGAAGAACAGGAAGAAGACGAGATTAAGTCATCTTCCTCTTCCTATCTTCGACAAACAAGATGGCGAGTCGTATGATTCGCTCTTGCTGACGGATACGACGAAGGTGAAGGTCTCTTCGAACGGCCACCAGATCACGTTTGATAACCTCTGGAAATTGAATCCAGAGATTGTGAGGGATGTTGGTGATAGGGTAGGGAGTTGGAATTCCATTCAAAAAGACATGCACAGTCTCATCACCGTAATTGTAGAACCAGCCAAATTCAGCCATTTGTGATAGTAAATGAAAAACAAGACTGAATTTGTGATACAAGTGTGATGAAAAGACTAATGTGAAGTGGCTGTGTATATAGGCAAGAGAATGCAAGGAGACGCGAAGATATTGAATGCAGACAGGTAGAATTAAATCTACCTCGTCTCCCTAGACTTTGAAAAAGAATAACAGTCATTGGAAAAGGAATGTGCACATGGAACAAGAGTGAACTGTTCAAGGACGAGTGCCATTATGTTTTAACCATAGACTATTAATCTTCCACTTCAACATTTCGAAATTAATCTGAGACTGTTACCAAATTTTACTCACAGATAAGTTAAGTAAAGGGTTAGACTGAAAAATCAGAACTTAGACCTATACCAGAACTTAACAGTCATCAGAACATAATGTCTTAACTCGAACAAGGAATATCTATCTTAGTAAATACTCATACAAGTTCTTAGTTATGAACGTCAGAAATTAATCATCAGAACGTGTAACTAGAACTTATCCTCAGAATTTGTGCAGAAGTGACACAATGACTGTTTATCTAAAATAACATAGACCACCACAGAAATTTCATCATTCATATGGAGTGATGTGTGTGTGCATTAAGCTAAATAACAGACAAAGAGTAAAGTCTGATCTACTTCAGTACATCTTAGAAGTAAGTCATAATTAAAATTTTGCTAAAGATCTGTCATTATCCTGAAACCTACTGATAAATGAGTTCATGCATGAGTTCACCTCTACTGTTTTTGTGCTAATTTTATGCATCTTTTGAAATTCTATTTTACAGAGGCTTCTCAGTGTAAGTGAGTCACGACTGTTTATTAGAATTTATGCTATTATCAGAGTATTTCTCCAGTAATCATAGAGTGTGAAAAGTCACCAAGAAAATATTTTGCTTTTCTAATGCATATTTACTTAATACCAGCAATGCACTTGGGTCGTCCCTTTCACATTTTTACTCTAGATCTCAAAGGAGTACCTGATATTATTCTTTGATTATTGTTCTTCTTCTTTTGATAAGTGAGGTTTATCAGCACTTAGTACATTCAGCAGTTTTACTAGAATCAGAACTTAAACAGATGAGTAGCATTATTCTAATTTGTGACTTAGTAATAAGATATACAAAGTAAACTTAACTAAGCTCAGTTATCAGAATTTGCTTGTGTCATAAGATTTCCACAGAAATAACTACTTCTTTCATGGGATCATTTGTTTATTGAAGACTAGTAGGTCAGTATCTAGCACAGTTATCCTCATAGGATAGAAGAGTTACTGAAACAGACATATCACTTATCAGAGTTTAGACACATATATCAGACAACAGTCAGTACTTGAAGACATTTATCAATTAATGCACAGAATATACAAAGAGATTAATTCTGTAAATACTGATCATAAAGTCTGATAACATAGAACAAGTTTAAGCAGATTTAGAGAAAGAACCTGAAATCATTCCAAGTTCATTTACCAATTTTGAAAAGGTAGCTTCACACAGTGGTTTTGTGAAGATATCTGCTACTTGTTGATCTGTGGGAACAAAATGCAATTCCACTGTACCTTCATCCACATGTTCCCTGATGAAATGGTACCTGATGCTGATGTGCTTTGTCATAGAGTGTTGAACTGGATTACCTGTCATAGCAATAGCACTTTGATTATCACTGTAAATAGGGATTTTGAAATATGTTAACCCATAATCCAGTAACTGATTCTTCATCCAGAGAATCTGTGCACAGCAGCTTCCTGCAGCAATATACTCTGCTTCTGCAGTTGATGTGGAAATTGACTTTTGTTTCTTGCTATACCAAGAAACCAATCTGCCTCCAAGAAATTGGCAGCTTCCACTTGTGCTTTTCCTGTCAATTTTGCAACCTGCAAAATCTGCATCTGAGTAACCTATTAATTTAAAATCTGATTCTCTAGGATACCATAATCCTAGATCAGCTGTTCCTTTAAGATACTTAAAGATTCTTTTTACAGCTGTTAAGTGAGGTTCTCTTGGATCTGCTTGAAATCTTGCACAAAGACAGGTAGCAAACATGATATCTGGTCTACTAGCAGTTAGATAGAGAAGTGAGCCAATCATACCTCTGTAATCAGTAATATCTACTGAATTACCAGTATCCTTATCCAGTTTTGTTGCAGTGGCCATGGGAGTGGATGCACTTGAACAGTCTTGCATTCCAAATTTTTTCAGCAAGTTTCTGGTGTACTTAGATTGACAAATAAAAGTTCCTTCTTCACTCTGCTTGACTTGAAGGCCCAGAAAATAACTAAGTTCTCCCATCATACTCATCTGATATCTTGACTGCATTAGATTGGCAAACTTTTTGCAAAGTTTGTCATTTGGAGACCCAAAAATGATATCATCAACATAAATCTGGATCAAAAGTAAGTCCTTGCCATGGTTGAGATAGAACAATTTTTTGTCAATAGTTCCTCTGTTGAATCCACTTTCCAGAAGAAACTGAGCTAAAGTCTCATACCATGCTCTAGGAGCTTGCTTAAGTCCATAAAGTGCTTTATCAAGCCTGTAGACATAATCTGGATGTTTGGAATCTACAAAGCCTGGAGGTTGTTCAACATATACTTCCTCTTCCAATTCTCCATTGAGAAAAGCACTTTTCACATCCATTTGAAAGACAGTAAACTTTTTGTGAGCAGCATAAGCCATGAATATCCTTATGGCTTCTAACCTAGCAACTGGAGCAAATGTTTCATCATAGTCAATTCCCTCCTGTTGAGAATATCCTTTTGCAACCAGCCTTGCCTTGTTCCTTACAATTATGCCATCACTGTCAGTTTTGTTTCTGAATACCCACTTTGTACCAACAACCGATCTATTCTTGGGTCTTGGCACTAAGGTCCAGACTTTGTTTCTTTCAAATTCATTCAACTCTTCCTGCATTGCTTGCACCCAATCAGCATCTTGAAGAGCTTCTTCCACTTTCTTTGGCTCAGACTGAGAGAGAAAAGAATTGTAAAGACATTCATTCGAAGTACCTGTTCTAGTTCTGACACCTGCCTCAGGATTTCCAATTATTAAATCAGGTGTATGTGATTTTGTCCACTTCCTTGCAGATGGAAGATTTTCTCTAGAACTGGATGCTCCCCCATAATTCATGCTGTCTTCGATTTCATTTTCTGATGCTCCCCCTGAAACTATGCTCTCTGAGTTGGATCCTTCAGTATTTAGATTTTCAGCACTGTCAGTACTTGGCTTATCAAAACTTGACGAATCAGAATTTGACGAGCCAGATGTATGTTCTGATGCTTCTTGAGATGTGATAAAATCTTGAGTATGCTCCCCCTGCAATGGTGCATCTTCCTTTGACGTAGTCACCACAGTTTCAATAACATCAGAGTTTAATCCATCAGAATTTACAGTATCAGGACTTAGACTGTCAGGACTTGAGGTATCAGAATATGAATCTTCATTTTCAAATCTCAGCTTATTATGATCAATGCAATCTTCAAGTCCAGTGATCTTCTTGTCATCAAAAGAGACATTGATAGATTCCATGACCACTTTTGTTCTCAAATTATAGACTCTGAAGGCTTTTGTAGAAAGTGGATATCCTACAAAGATTCCCTCATCAGCTTTTAGATCAAACTTGGATAGCTGTTCAGGATGAGTCTTGAGAACAAAACACTTACATCCAAATACATGAAAGTATTTGAGATTTGGCTTCTTGTTCTTCACCATCTCATATGGTGTTTTTCCATGCTTGTTAATGAGTGTTGCATTTTGAGTAAAACAAGCAGTCTGCACAGCTTCAGCCCAGAAATAGGTTGGAAGCTTTGCTTCTTCAAGCATTGTTCGTGCAGCTTCAATTAGAGTTCTATTCTTCCTTTCAACAACTCCATTTTGCTGTGGAGTTCCAGGAGCAGAAAATTCCTGCTTTATTCCATGATTTTTGCAGAACTCTTCCATTATCAAATTCTTGAATTCAGTGCCATTATCACTCCTCAAAATTTTCACAGAATCTTTGATCAATTTATCCAGATGTTTGACATGATCAATCAGGATAGATGCAGTTTCACTTTTTGTGTGCAAGAAATACACCCATGTGTATCTGGTGAACTCATCTACTATGACCAACGCATATTTCTTCTTTGCAATAGATATGACATTCACTGGACCAAATAGATCAACATGAAGTAGATAGTAAGGCTCAAGAATTGATGATTCAGTCTTGCTCTTGAACGAAGATTTTCTTTGTTTAGCCTTCTGACATGAGTCACAAAGACCATCAGGAACAAACACTGATTTTGGCAGTCCTCTCACAAGATCTTTCTTGATCAGTTCATTTATCTTGTTGAAGTTTAAATGAGAGAGTTTCTTGTGCCAATTCCAGCTTTCTTCAGTTGAGGCTCTACTCACTAAACAGATTGCAGAACCATCAGAACTTGTTGAAAGCTTAGCTTCATAAATGTTACCACGCCTGAATCCCTTCAGAACAATTTTTCCTTTAGATTTACTAACTATTTCACAATGTTCTGCAAAGAAATCAACATGATAACCTCTGTCACAGATTTGACTTATACTCAGTAAGTTGTTTTTAAGTCCTGAGACCAGAGCTACATCTTTAATAATGACATTCCCAAGATTGATATTGCCATATCCCAAGGTTTTTCCAATGTTGCCATCTCCATAAGAAACACTTGGGCCAGCTTTCTCCACAAAGTCTGATAGCAGGGCCTTATTTCCAGTCATATGTCCTGAACATCCACTGTCCAGAACTAGAATATTTTTCCTGTTGCCCTGCAATCAAAAAGACCACTAATTATTAGTTTTAAGGACCCAGACTTGCTTGGATCCTTTGGCCTTTTTAGGTTTGTTAACATTTGCAGCGGATTTAACATCAGATTTTATGTTAACAGTTTTCTTATCAGACCTTATACTAGAAGGAACAACAGAAACTTTCTTTAAAGAAGGTTTTATTTGATAATAATCATAGTACAAACTATGATATTCCTTACAAGTATAAATGGAATGCCATAAACTACCACAATGAAAACAAGGATTTTGTGGTTTGTATCTAACAGACTGACTCTTAACTCCTGACTTTGTAGATAAGGAGTTAATATTCTTATTCTTCCTGCAAAAAGAAGCCAGATGGTTAGAACTTCCACAGTTATGACATGCTTTCCTAGGAGCATCAGGAACAGATTTATAGTTATTGCTTTTATTCACACCTTCCTTTCCATTCCTGTTTTTCCTAGGTGATTTTACCTTGTTTGCATCCTTAACATCTTTCAGCTTATGCTTAAGCTGCTTCTTCATCATTAAGCCTATGTTAACTTCAGCTGTCTTTTCCTGTTTTAGTTTGTCAGAAGCTAATTCCTTTTTAACTTCTGATTTCTCATTTTCGGATTTTTCAGTTACAAACTTAACAGGTTTTAACTTCGGCTTTTGCTTATCAACAGGCTTAATTTCTACAGTTCCTTTTTCATTTACTCCATAGCCTAAACCCTCTTTCCAGTTTTCACTGCTTAGCAAATTTTGAGTTGTTTTGCCAGAGTTAGTCCAAGTTCTGATAATCTCTCTCTCCTTTTCTAACTCAGTTTTTAGAGATTCATTCATTTTTAGCACTTCATCCCTAATATAAAAAGCATTATCTCTATCCTGCTGAGTTTGATGAAACATGACTAACTCTTTTTCTAAGAAATCATTTCTTTTCTTAAAAGCAAGATTTTCAGAAGTTAATCTTTCACATGTTAAAGTTTGATCTCTATAACTAACAAACATGGTTTTAAGATATCTTCTCAACTCATCAATATCATCAGTATGAAAAGCATAAGTAGTCTGAGGTACCTTTGTTTCAGCAGCTTCAGAACTGCTCTCAGAACTTGATTTATCAGCATTTGCCATCAATGCATAGTTCTCCTCACTTTCAGAGTCTGAGGTGTCTGTCCAGCTTTTCTGCTTTGTGACAAGAGCTTTGCCTTTGTCATTCTTGGTCTTCTTGCAATCAGGAGATATGTGGCCTTTCTCACCACAATTATAACATTTAACATTAGCGTAATCTCCTCTGTCAGACTTTCCTCCTTTTCCTTCAGATCTTCTGAAATTCTTCTTATCAGAACTTATGCCTTTCCTGGAAAACATCTTTCCCTTCCTGAACTTCCTGTATGCAATCTTTGTGATTCCTTTCACCATAAGAGCACACAGCTTCATCATCTCCTCATCAGCATCAGTTTCAGGCAAGCTTTCAGAATCTGAGTCATCATCACTCTCAGAACTTGATGACTCAGTATCAGATTTTATGATAAGAGCTTTACCCTTATCTTTCTTTGAGGAAGGTGGTTTGGGGGATTCCTCTTCAACCTTGAGAGCAACTGTCCTTGACTTTCCTCCTTTTCTCTTGCTTCTTTGTTCCATCTCAAGTTCATGGGTCTTGAGCATTCCATAGATTTCATCAAGAGTTGTTTCATCAAGATTGTAGTTGTCTCTTATTGTTGTTGCCTTCAAATCCCAACATTCAGGAAGAGCTAACAGGAATTTGAGGTTTGTATCTTCAAGATCATACTCCTTATTTACTAATGACAAGTCATTCAAGAGTTTGACAAATCTATCATATACATCAGTCAATGACTCATTAGTCCTAGAGTCAAAGTGTTCATACTCTTGAGTGAGTATTGTCTTCCTGTTCTTCTTAACTGTTTCAGTTCCTTGACACCTTGTCTCCAGTGCATCCCATATCTCCTTAGCAGTCTTGCAGTTGATTACCCTGTTTGACATTACATTATCAATGGCACTATGCAATAAGTGACGTACCTTGGCATCCTTAGCAATAGATGCTATATCTTCAGCAGTGTAATCAGTCTTTTCCTTTGGTACGGTCATTGCTGCTTCACCTGCAACTACAACAGCGAGCTTGGTAGGTTTGTGAGGCCCTTCCCTGATTCTATCAAGGTATTCTGGATCTGTTGCTTCCAGAAACATGGTCATCCTTACCTTCCATATGGGATATTCAGATGGTCTCAATATGGGAACTCTGATAGTCTCATATCGACTCTGAGTTGATATCTTTGATGATTCCTCAGTTTTGGTAGGCTTAGTTGGAGTTTCTGTGTCAGACATGATTGTGTTTGGATCTTTAACTGTATGTGTATTAACAGATAGCTCTGATACCACTTGTTAGGTCACACTTTCACTGTAGAGGGGGTGAATACAGTGTTTATTACAATCAAATCAAACTTCAAGAACTTATGTAACAGAAAACAAACTTTATTTAAACAATAAACTCTGTTACAATCTGGAACTGTTATCTCTCAGTGATGAACAAAATATCACGAGAGCTTCTAGAGTTATAATAAATAATATTCTCGATAATGATAACACCTCTAGTGTAAACTCTATTTCTGTGTTTATATACTACACAGTTACAAGATATTCGCTAATTGATATGGAATATAATTCTGCTTCCTAAAATATATCAATCAGATATCTTCTATTCCAAGTATTCCATTCTTCACGGAATTCCTTCTTCATGCATATCTCTTCTTATGTTTATCTTGATCTTCTTAACTTTAATCAGCTACTGTCCTTATCTGATCGTCCTTCAGCACTTAAGTTCTGATATCTATCTCCTGATAACATAAGTACTGATATCCCTTAAGTTCTGACTTCCAGTACCTTAAGTTCTGACTTCCAGTATAAGTACTGATCAGTTAAGTACTGATTTGTTCTGTTCAAATAAGATCTGAAATCTAAACATAAAACATATTAGCCATGACATTATCAAATATATCTAACAAACTCTCAAGTCAATTTTCCCACATTGTGGTTCTACATCAAACTCTTACTAGTTTGATAACCCTTCTCCTAAGCACTCGTTCCTTCTTAATCTATACCCTTCCTGGTTGCTCCATATAGGTTACATCTGGTTGCATGTCTATGCGCTCATATGCCCCTATTTGTCTAGCATCCGAATTACACTTCCTTAACATTGGTACGTGGAACACGTTATGAACTTGCTACAGGTTCGGGGGTAGGGCTAGCTCATATGCTAACTTCCCAAACGTCTTTATATACCCAAGGGTCCAATAAATTGTAGACTTAGCTTTCCTTTCTTTCCGAACCTCATCAATCCTTTCCAAGGGTTTCCAAGGGAATACCTATAACATTACTAGGCCCTCTATTTCATACTCTTTGCCCTTTTTGAGTCAAATCAGCATACCTCTTATGTCCATCTGGGGTTACTACCATCCGTCCTCTGATTAGATCTATTATATCCCTGGTCCTTTGGACTACTGCGGGTCCGAGCATCTTGCGCTCTACAACTTCATCCTAACATAAGGGAGATCGACAGTGTCTTCCCTCAAGGATCTCATAAGGCGACATCTCGATAATGACATATGATCTATTGTCGTAAGATAACTTAATCCGCGTTAAGTTATCATTCCAAATTCTTTCAAGTCTATTGCACAGACTCTCATTATAGCTTTTAGCATTAGAACTTTTTCTTCTCAATACCCATTCTTTTCCAGTTCGTAATCGCTACTACCTTCTGTTCCTAATATTATACGGGTTATACTTTTGCTCGCTAGCGTTCTATAACCTTTTAATAACCATGTCAACCTTAGTATCACGAATGTGTTTCCATTCCGCATACTACCACCACTTTATTACTCCTTTTTCAGTTGTTTCTATTTTCCAAAATTTGATCAATCATATAGAAGTAAAGGAATTTGTTGAGAGATCACTATGATCATGAACACTTGTTATATCGCATAGTTAGTACAGAAGGTGGTCAGCCTTTAGTACTTGACAAACAATTAAACAATAGCCGGTATCCTACTCGGCTTCTATCACACAGATAGATAGTCATTCGGCAATACCTCCCCTTCTGGAAGGGTTGTTCTTCTCAGTTCACATGAAATGAAAAGAAGAGAAAAGAACGAACTGAAGAGAATTGTATATATGAAAAAAAATATTGCCATAAAATATCTGGCTTGGAACATACCTCTGAACTATAGAGGTTTGTCATAGGAGAACAAAACATATATGTATTTATATCAACATCAAGTATTATCGCATCCTATTTCACATGCCTAAATATTTTTTTGCTATTCCGTCCATCATTCTATGGACCCATGCTCTTCCTCGAGCTTATACACAATCACCTTTGAAACTCCTTCGATATCGAAAATCGAACCTGGGATCTCATTCTAGACATCATCGTTACTTGAATTCTATGTTTGCACCGTAACCTTCCTCGTATAATAATACGACTCCCTATTGATAAGAAAGAATAAATATTCAATAGGTAGATACTCTACTTAATTAGTCTATCAATGATAACTTATACACTACCACGACCCGCTTAGTGGTACTCAATCTCAACATCCATTCCAATACAACTCTCACGGTTGTAATCAGCTCATTACTCGCAGAATCATTGCTGCCTTACTATGGTCCACCACTGACCTACTGTAGTCATTCATTTTCTATGAAGACTTAATAGCTAACCATACGGAGTCCATACATCTCGTATCTAATTCTTCTAAGGAGGTAATATAATCACTATTCATGATTCATGAAGAACACTCCTGATCCTGACATACATACATGACATGAAGCAGATAAAATTACAGAAGAGTTTCAATCAAGGCAACGATAGCAGGTTAATACCATTCTTAATCATATGCCTTCAATAGAAGACTTAACACAAAGGTTCGTTTAGTCCTTTTTGAAATATGGTCCTGGATTATTCTCAAGATAGGATCTTCTGAGATAGATAGCCCGCTCATGACGATTACACGAATTAAACCTTTACCAACTACTATTACGGTTGGGTATTGTACAGTCATCAGAAGGAATGTCAATCTTCCAAACCATAATACAACCTTCACAGCTTTAACCATCATCACTGTATTCCTCTCGCACGAGCGCCTATAATTATTCTCTTACATTTAAAGCGTCGGCCACCTCTTTGGCCTTTCCTGATAGTAAAATTTCCTTATAGTCAATTTCATTTTAACCACTTTCACAAATTTTCTACCCTATTTCCGATCACTGCTTGAGTGAAGATGTTTTCCATAAGTTATTGCCTCAGTCTTTAGAGGCTAATCACTGTCAAGACTGATTCTCAATCATACTTAGAACATCTTTTATCCTGGGCCCTAATTGCCCTGAACAATTTCGACCTTTACTGGTTCGATTCATACTTTCTCGTGGTTCAACACGTGCCCCACTTGGCATTATTATAATTACGTCATATTTCCTTTATCCACATTTCTATTCTTGATAATTTTGAATATTACATTTTTCCTTATAAAACCTCTAAGGTTATCCTTCAATCGTTCCTCCTGTATTCCCTAGATACAGGGCATATCACAATACCATTTACTAATACTAGAACCATTGTCTATATACTTCTGAAAAATTTCTCCACTGATTCTTAAAGGTTGTTGTTACCTTAACCCTTTCCCAATCATACTGTCAAAACTCATACTGTCCCTATTAAGGGTGACATGCCAACCTTTATGCAGTCCCCTAGGATTCATTTTAAGTTACCAATGTTCTATCCTTAATTCCACCTTTAAAAGGTACCTGCATCCTTCCACGGATAAATCAAGTCATATATCCTTGATAGATTATCTTATTCATCATTCCCACCTCGATAGTCTATACCTAACTTCATAATAGCATCTTTATTCAAATTGAGGTCAATCCATATGGCCTCCAACAGATAACAATGGTCATCCGCTTTTCTTTCCTAATTTGGTAATGATAACATGGATGTTCTGGAAGATATTGGTCATGTTCAACGTGAACTTCTTCTTAATAATTCCTTATTTACTTTTGTTGTTTATCTCAACAGTCACCTCAATGTTGGGATATCTCTCATACCTGGCGTATCCCTTTCTGAGTATCGAGCCACCGGTCTTACATTTCACATTATTGAAGGTCACTTCCTTCATCCAATTTTCCTACTTTCTTACTTTCTTGTCTCTTTAGTCTATCCGCGTCTTATTATTTATCCTTCGAACTATCTAAAGGTTTCCTTGAATCCTCCCAACTTAAAGGGGATAAAATGTACATAACTCGTATGCCTTCAACCATCAACTTTAACTCATGGTGAATCACCCTCATACCAATGATTACATACTTTCCTATTTCTATTGCTACGAGTCTTTAGGGTTTCCTCATACCCGACTCCCTTATCATACCTCAAACTCTATTGCCTTTATATCCCTTTCCACTTCAGTTCCTTTTATTTCCCTTTCTCTTATCATTATTTCATGAACCAACACAATATAAGCATTGATTTTAAACATCCCGTCATTCTGGATTCGTGTCCTTAGAACGAATCTTGACAACTTTTACAACTTAGATTCATAATTCATCATACTCGTCTGCCTTTGTTCTGGCTCTAAAGCTTTTACTCTATCTCTATAACCTTGGGAAGTACTTTCCTGAAAACAATTGACTGAACTTAAATCAGTTTATTATAATCTCTTGCTTCGTGCCTTCCTTGGTCTTTCACCAGCGGGTGGTCTCTCTCTTAGGAGGGTAAGTGATAAAAATAGTCTTTTGTGATTCGTCAATCATTTAGAATCTCAAATGATTCTTATATTTCCTTTAGCCAGGCTCTTGCCTCGACTGGGTCAGCTTGTTCCTTGGAACTCTGAGAGCTTAGCGACTTAGAGGTCCTGAAAGAATTTCACACCACATAGTTTCCTCAAGGTGGTGGTTGGGAATAAAATATAAGTTCTGTTTAGACAGGTTCATGGATTTCCGTATAGGAGTACCGTCTCGGGTCTCCTTATCTCGCTCGACTTCTGCTGTCTTAGTCTAAATATTTCTTCCTACTCCCCATAATTGGGGTCATCTTTTAATTTAAAATCTTCATTTTCCACTTTATTATATTCCGGATTCTTTATATCTTAATTGCGACCTCCCTGATTATCACATTCAAGGTTTGCCCCTAATCTTATTCCTTGTGGGGGCATATTGCTTGGAAAATTTTGAGAATCTCCGGATATTTGTCTTACTTACTTTGCTTAATTCTTCCCCTCATTTAGTCCTTGCACGATTGCAAATTATGAATTCTCAAGTTCGATAAACTTCATGACACTCTCTTAAGTGTTAATAGAGCAATTAACAATGTGATTTTATCACAAACAAACTGATCTGAACTGAAATTATCGAATATATACATAACCATTTGTTCGAGGGTACAACAACTGAACATATTAAAGAGGATTACATCATATGAACTTATCGCTCCTATCCCAAAAGTACTACCATAGATAGTCATCTCGTCATTAAAACTAATCATTCATAACTTAGGCTAATCCTCCAAAAGCAGTGCTACATGAAACCCTTGTTTGATTGCTCTGGCTCTGCACACTACCATGGATTAAGAGATGCGAGCACGCACAACATCCCTAACCTACTCCATCACAGAGGTGATGAGGTCTAAGATAGTCGCAAGTAGAGCTGGATCAACCTGACCCTCAAGATGGCCTCTAGCTGTAACACGGGTGGTAGCCTTAATCCTTTCCATGCTATACGCTAATCCTGCCGGAAGTATCCCACCCTCAATCCTTGGTGCAGTAAGTCGATCCAACAGATCACTCCTAACATTCCGGGCCTCTGACAGGCCACCCAAAGTCATATGATAATCAGCGATAAGAGAAGCCTGAGTGGTAGCATCTAGCAGTCCATGGGGTGCAGGTGGTGCAGACCCAGGAGATCCAAATGGATAACCAAGCATGGTCTTAGGTGACAATGGTGCAGGGGATAAAGGTGGCATTTCCTCAGTATATGCTGGGCTCTGTACAGGGGAGGGAACATGAATTGGTGGAACCTCATGGATGTCTACAGGAGCCTCTGGAAGAGGGTCTGATACTGGTATAATTGGGGTCGTGGAAGGCCCCACTCCTTCTGCCCTCATTAACCTTTGTGCCCTTGCTAACTCTTCATCCTCTAGTGCCACCCTCGCGGCCATTCTTGCTCTGGTAGTCGCCCTGACTACGGTCATCTATTCCTCAGCGGTCCTCTCTTCATTCTCATCAGGATCCTCCATGAGATCCTCCTCAGCCACAATCCTTTCCGGAATAACATCCTCAACCGCAACATTCTCTATCTGAACCTCATCCGGTCCCTCATTAGGGTACTCCATCGGATTCACAATTTGATCTCCAACTTGTAATAAAACATCCTCATGCTGATGCTCCTGAACCTTAAGGTTCGGTGCCCCGCTGCCCTATACGAGAATGAACTATGTTACTATCACGATACTTATAAGGGTTCCCGTAAGGGTTTTAACTGTCAGTGCTACGTTAGGTAGCCCGACTATGAACTTGGCAAGAGTTCTTATTATCTTAGTGAACTTATTATCTTAACGTCACATCATCTCTGAGGTTTATAACGCTTAGCTCTGATACCACTTCTGTAACACCCCCAAATCCGGGGTCGGGGATCCGGGTTGTCACGAGTTCCATTTCCCTTAATAACACCCAATCTTAATACACAATCAACTACTCTGTACTTGTGACCCCACAATAAACACACACACCACAAGTTATAGTCTCAGAGATGAATATCCAAAAATAATCACAAGTCGTTTTATTCCACAATTATATGTCAATACACCTTAAAAGGTTTCTGAATAAATTTACATTTCTTTGCCATTATTACAATTCATAATATACATAAGTCTGGTACATTATTAGTTGAAAACTTAGCCTATTGGTAATTTCTACCTCAGCTACAGCGGCCTCAACGCTTCCAGAAAGCTGCGGAACGTTTCCTATCCGCTTGCGAATTGGGAGCTTGGTCCTGTTCATCTTATCTATCTGATGTTGTGTGATGAAAGAAGAAAGCAAGGGTGAGCAGCAAGCCCACCAAAATAATATGTATAATGATTAACAATATATGAGCCTACTCATAATACTCATGAAAGTCTTGGTCAAAAGAAATGAACCAAGTTTGATATCTTAATGCGATGAAGTCACAAAATATTCAGTATATATATATATATACATATATACTTTTCAAAATATTGGAAGTCCTCTTCCATGCATAATATACACAAAGTCCCAGTGTATAACTGTATAAAAAAATATCGTTGCAAGGTGATCTCATATATCTAACCTTGTCTCAACGTTTTTCTGAAAATCTTTGTCATATATAAGACAATTATTAATTAGATATAAGTTTAAAAGACGAAGTTACAAGATACCCCAATATACTTATATCTTTCCCAATACTACTTGAACTACCACCGTTCAAGTTATAATCAGTTTCAAAAGTTCATCACATAGATGAGACTACAAGACAAGATTTGAATAGATTAAATCTTTGAAATATTATTAAAGGAAATGAAGTTATGATATACTTCATTAAGTTCTGATATATATATATATATATATATATATCCACATATACATCTTCTTTATACAATTTCCTGAAAACCTCTGTCATGTAAAGTATGAACAGAATTGCAATATCCAATAAATTTGGAAAGGAAAAGAATTTGGCATAAACCAGATATCTTGCTGATCAGGCAAAGATACCCATAAGTAACCTTTTCTATTAGTAGATGGACGAATTCCCCACTGGTCATCACCCTGGTCGTAATAGGACCTTATGCTGGACTGCCACTCAGCCACTTATGCATTTGATGGACTCCCACTAAGCCACTTACACTATCATGGACGCCCACTGAGCCCATATTGCTTATGCCGACTCAATAGATGGACTTACTTCCCGAACGTTGGGTAAGTAATTAATTCATTTACCAAAACTGCAACCGTGTTGCGAATATAAAATACACCACAGAGCCGGATCCCTCAGGTTTTGAGCGAGTATTTAAATCCCCTTAAAAAGGAAGATCTTAAATATAAAAATGAGTTTTGGGATCCGCTCTAACTTTTAAAAATCATTTTGAAGACTCGAAAACACTTTATAGAGTGTTTGGAGTAAAGATGATTTAATAAAGTAAATCAGTCCCCAGAATATTTAGAAAATGAATGAATATTATTATTTAAATAATATTCCCATAAAGAATAATCTTTATAAAAATAATTGAAGTAGAAGTATTAAAACTTATACTTGAAACGAGTATTAAATAACCAAAGATATACTTATATGAAAGTACTATCTTTATTTGAATAATCGAAAATAAGTTTGATTATTGACACCTTATTCTTTAATAAAATAAAGAATATATCTCAGCAAATAATCGGAGTCATAGATCCTCAAATGAATATTCAAATAATATTCATTAAATAATATAAACTGAGTCATAAGCCCTCAAATGAATATTCAAATAATATTCAGATAATAAAATAAAAGGAGTCATAAGTCCTCGAATGAATATTCAAAATAATATTCATTTAATATAAAGGAGTCATACGCCTTCGAATAATATTCGAAATAATATTCAATAATAAAATAAAGTTAAAGTTATCGAATAAACCTTATTCGATTAATAGTTTTGAAAACTATGACCATATATATATATAAGTATATATATATATATATATATTTATATCCATATATACAAAATCTACTCGGGATCCTCGACTCCCGGTTTTAGAAAATATTTTCACCTTTGGGTCCCTATACTAAGGGTATATGCAAATTACCGCTATCCTCTAGCATAGGTATTATCAACTGAATCAACAGATATATATGGAAAGAATACGAAACAGGCATGCATATATATATATACCATAGCAGCATGCTTCAATATATTGCATCATTTGCTAATTAACCAACATGCATCTATCGCAAGATAATGCAAATACATATATTCATCACAACAACAGTTATAACGGGTAGAAAACTTGCCTGAGCGACTGGGGGTTACGAATGGCTCGGGACGAGTCTGGTAACCTATAAGCAACAAGTAAGTTGGAATTAAACCAAAGTCACTTGTAAACCTATACTTTAACTAACTTAGACTCTAACGCTTATTTTGGGCTTACTGATTCACTTAAGTCACTCGAGTACCCTCGGCTCCACCATTTTTAATAATTTAACCTTTACGAGTTTTAAGGCGATTCCTTCGCGAGTGTCTTACCAAGTGCCTAACACACTTACCATAAATGTTTCATACTTCAATTAGTCCTTTTTGGTCTTTAACCTATGTTTCAAAGTAAGGCGAGGGGAAAAGTTTCGTTCGCGAAACGCCGTTACTTGAAACGGTCGTTTCTCCTAAACCGTGCATCGGAATCGAACGAACTACATATCAAAACGAAGCTCGTAACATGAGCTATCTAAACATAGCAATGGTCATAATCTAGCAGGGGGTTCTCGGGTCCTAATGTTATGCACAAAAACAGTCTAAAGAAAATCGGACGTTACGACGGCTATGTTTACACGATTTCCCAATTTTAAACCATTCAAAACCAACCACAAACCAACCTCAAATCCAACATACAACCAACATCCATCCTTACCACATCATAAAAACCCCAACCAATTCAATTTTAACATTCATACTTATGCCTAAGCTTGAATTTAACTATACTACATTCTTTTAACCAAAACAACAAGATTTACCAATCCGATTCAATACCATTTCAATCCCAAACTCTAAATCACAAACACTAAGCTACAATATCAACCTACTAATCAAAATCATCTTATAATACATAGGAATCTAGGGTTTGGAGATGATATACCTTCCTCGAAGTGGTGGGAGGAGCTAGGAAGCCTTAAGAAGCCTTGAGAAGTCTTAGGAATGCTTGGATCTTCAAGGAAATCAAGAAAAAATTCAAGTTAAAAACTTGAAAACACTATTCATTGTCTTCTTCTTTGATTAAATGAAGAAGATTGAGAAGGAATTGATGGCTTAAACTCATGATATAGCCCTAACTAAGCATAAAGATGATTAGGGAATTATCTTACCAATTTAGGAGGCTTGGATCTTGAGTTTTGAATTCTTTCCCATTTGCAATAGTAAAAAGCCGAGAGCATGAAGAACAATGCCTTGGTTTCTTTTTTTTTTGATTTTGATGAAAGTGATTTGCTTGGCTTGGTTGATTGGTTTTGTGTTTGATTTAGTTAATTACCTTGTTGCCCTAGATTTTGTGTGGTTAAAAAGCCACCACATCTCCTTCCTTCCCATGTCATGCCTAGGTCATGTTGTGATGTCATCCTTCCCTCTTTGTCCTCCTCTCATTGGTTGGGTGACATCACTCTCTCTAATCCCTTTGATTAACTTCCTAATTGTTTGCCTAATGACCGCTGATCTGTTATACGGTTCGCTTAACTTTCGTTCTCGTTTATCGTTTGAAGGATCATACCCGGGATCTTATTACTTAGGTCCCTTAACCTTTCTCAATACATTATATTCCTTTTTATGATCCTCTATTATAATCCTTTAATTTAAATCCTTTTTATCCTGTTACCTTATACTCAATTCTCTCCGTATCTAGTGTATTTCCGGGAAAATCAAAGTGTTCGGATTTGGATTCTGACGATCTTTACATACACTTATATCCCATATAAAGTACTAATAACATCTCATAATATCCATATCAGAACCCCTACATAGTGTGGCATGAAAAGTTTTCTCATTCAGTAAAAACACTATTCATAAGGGTTTCAAAATTTCCCAAAAATTGGGGTTATTACACTCCCAATACTAACTTCTGGTCGCTTCGGCCTCAAAGTGCACATCAATGACATGGTCAAAACTCACTCTAAACCTCAGGGTACTAAACTGATTTTCTGCAGGAACTATAACTCTCCTTTCTCCAAGGTTTTGACTTGACAAACTCAACCACCAACAACCCAATACCCAAACCAAGACTTAAACATGGTGATCTACTGAACTAACTCCCTTATACTCAAAATAATCTTGGTGGATATCATCCTTACCTAAGGTGCAATCATGGCAAAATAAAAGAAACCACATTTCACAACTCACAAATCATCAAGTTTTTGAAAATAACAAGTTATGTTTTTTTTATAAAATATACCCGAATTATTACCATGCATCAAGGAACACTAATCAATATTAACACCTTATTCCTACTGAAATTAAACCTTACTAACAAAATCTTTCCAAATGATCAAAATCTTATAACATTCTAAGAGAAATCCATATGCATGCATGTCTTCGAGTTTTACCAACCAAAGCAACATGTTTTCTAAATATATTTCACCATGAAATTGACATGCAAGCCTAGCATAAGCTATATCTAGATGATCACTTAGCATGCAAAGAGTTTCATCAAATTTTCACTACAAGATTCATGCCATTATCACATAAATATACAAAGATTGAACAAAGCAACAAGATTGATCTCAAGGACCATTCATTCGGCTCCCTTAAGGTCATGGCCGAATGAAATGGAAGGGAAATGTCCATTCAAAATCAAGAGTTTCCTTCTCAAGACTTGGCACTTCACCATTCCTTGTAGTCCTCTCAAAAACAACCTTAAATCCTTAAGAATCAAGGTTGTACTTTGAGTTTCAACTAAAACCTTGACATGCAACCTTAAAACTTAAACTATTTACTCAAAACTCCTTGAAATATATGTGATCATGATATGGGAAGTAGTATTTACTTGTATAGAAGGTGAGAGCTTAATGAGGAATGAAGAAAATGGGGAGGGGGTGATTCTCGGCTAAAACCCTAGAGTGAGAGAGAGGAGGGCCGAGAGTGAGAGAGGGAGGAGGGAGGGAGGAAAAAGTGTGGTGTGAGTGAAGTGAATGATCATGCCATTTGCTTGTTTTATGGTTTTTGATTTGACAAAATGTGAGTGGGAATGAGAATTGACAAGACTAACCTTCCAATTATACTTGGATCATTTTGCATGCAAGGGCAAAGAAGGAATTTGGCTAGTAAAATAAGAGTTAGTGGGGTTGGAATTGTCTCTTTAGGTCTTTAAATTGAATAGAAAAGGATTTGCATGCAAGGGCAACCATGTAATTTGCTAATTATGACAACTAGAATTTATAAAGATTTATTTTTATAAAATAAAATACAAGTTCAAAAATTATAAAATTTATACCATAAAATAACTTGGATTTTTAGAAATTTTATAAAACTACTTTTGAAATTTGTGAACAAAATAACTTTTAAAAAGAAATTTATTCAAGGTTTAAAATATTCCTTATAAATCAAAAATAAAAGAAATAAATAAACTTTTTCTTTGAAAAATCATATACCACATAACGCAAATTTAAGACGCAAAAATTCTCATTGGCACAAGCATACAATAGTTGAATATATTGGCATTCGATTTTAAAATTGCACCAAATTTACAAATAGTATTACACGAAAATGTCGGTTGTAACAGTGGTTGGGAAGGCTTAGTTGGTCTAGGGTTAGGGGAATGAGGGTTCTGAAATTTTCTGCTTTGGTAGAAAGGAATGGTGAGATTTTGTATCCTTTTTTGAGTTGTCTAGGTGGAAAGTGTCTTTTGTGGTAGTGTTTGGGATGAGAGGATTGAACAATTTTGATGGCTGATGTTTTGTGATGGTGAAACTGATTTTTCTCCATATCTTCAAGAAGATATGGATTTTCAATCAGTGGTTTGGGCTTGGGGTAATAGGGATTGGCATTTGGGTTCATGTTGCAAGTGAAGTGGAGTAATGCAAATGAACTGTGTTTGTGTGTGAATGCATCAAGTTTAAACAAGTATATATGCATGCACATAGCACATAATTCAATTTGAGTTAGAAAAATAATTTTCTGGAAAATAAATTTCACTGTTCATGAACAGTGATTTTCATTAAATATAGTTGGCAAAGAGTTGTGCAGATGCATGATTTACATAATTCCAGATCCTAGGTATGTGAATAAAGCAGCTAATGTATAAAGTTTGAGAGTTAACATAAGCAAATAGTACTAGAAGACATTGTTTTAGTACTGTTAGAAGTGCAAAAAGTACACAAATTTGGGAGAATGTGTGACATAAAGGTGAAAAGAAGCTCACACTATCACATAGACTCTAGCAAGTGATAAACACAGTATTTAAGAATGTTCAGTTTTGAGAAAAGATTAGGGCAGACTGATTATCACTTTTTGAACAGAATTTGATGTTCTGAAAAATTTGAGTGTTAATAAAGAATGTAACATTTATTTCTTAAGAAACTATGTTATTAATGAGTTACAACCAAGAGAATGTCATGCACATTCAACACAGAACATGGCATGCACAATCAGTCTTCATTTAATTCAAATAGCATTCAAGGCAATATAACACTCAGATCATTTATATCATATATAACACTTTAAATGCAATAATTTAAAAACTAAAATGTCACCCACATTTTCTAAGTGGCCATTAATCACAGCAGTGATCCAGATACATGGATGCTCAAGGCTCCCCTTCCAGGTCTTACTGTGAGGGATGGTGTGTGAGTGTATTATTGATTCTTGTTAATCTGTGATTACATAAACCAGTCTTGATTATACCTTATCTGATTTTTTATAACTGCACAAGAAAAAAAAATGCACAGAATAGTACACAGTTTTGCACTTCAAATTCACAGATTATACTATTCAAGTGAGCATGATGCACAGACTCAGTACACCTTCCAAATAGACAAGTAGAGATTACAGTCAACAAGACATTTATTATCCAGATTCAAGGTATTCAGCTTAAGACAACAATCAGGACAGCTTGCAAATATATTTGGACACACACTTATACAGACTTAATATCTTAGTAATCTTAGATCAATTTGGTAGATTTTGAACAGACTAATGCTAAACAACCAAGATATCATCAAAGACAATTACAGTTAACATGTAAATAGTTCAGTTCAACCAAGTAACCCAGGAAAACAAGTGATGCATATTCAGGGTTCAGTTCACACAGATTTTATTACTAAAGAAATAACAGACCATGTTTAAGTTTATTCTTGATTATACATTGTACTTGATAGATAATGAAGACAATATTTTGTTTTCTTTTTAAAGGAAAGTACTAGTAGTAAACTGTTAAGATAAAACTGTGATTAATTAACCAAGACAGATCATAGTTGAAGTATTATTGAACAGTAATGTATATTAGTTATGTCAATAACTTAAGTAATATACTTTAATAACACACAGATCACAATCACATATACTTATAGTACTGCAAGGACTAATCAGGTAATCAGAGCACAGATTCATATAATTATTATTTTGCAAAGCTTAATCAGATAATTAGATCATAAATACAAATAGTTGTGTTAAAAACTTAATCCAACAGGATTTATACCTAGGTAACTTCATCATTAGATAAATAAGAATTCATGAAGTACACTGGGTTATCAAGAAACATAAAGTGAAATCAACTAGGACACTGACTTTCCTGGACTTAAATGTATCAATAAACAATCTGTTATTAGTGAAACTTTATGCCGAAACTTCACAATTTGAAGCAAATAGACCTTATTTGAAACAATTTCATAGAGATTTTGAAACAAACAGATTCACAGATTTTAACTTCAGTCAAGCATGTTCTTTAACAGATTAACTCATCAAGTTTACATCTTACACTCATATTTATAGTCCATTTAAACTTCAAAGGCTGATAATAATTGTTCTTAATATAACCAAGTGATCATTTTAAGCAACTATTGAGATATAATTAACAAAATTTCTTGAGTGAATTTTATAATCAATAAGTAATTATCAATCCAACATTTAATCATAATCCCAACAGATAATCACAACCCCAACAGATAACAACCTTTACAACAATAATATGAACTTCATACTTTTAATTCGATCAACCACATATTAGAATTAAATCACAGCTTCATCAAATACATATCACAGAACATTCATTTCACAAAGATACATATTAATCAGATAATGTTCGATTCAGCTCTAGTCAAGTTCCCTTCACCACAAATTCACTCAGTTAAGACTAAAGAAAATCACATGAGCCTAGTTTCTGGCCTGACTCATAGGTCTTACCTGGATGACTCAGTCGCGGACTGAGTCAACTTCCGATTTGCTCTTCTCCGTCGTATGCAGCCATCGTAGCTTCTTGTCCGAGAGGATAATCTAGTAATTAGTCTTCTCCTTCCATTAATCTAAACAAAACATTAGGGTTTTTCGAATCCATCAAACAAATATGAACATTAAAATCATCTAATCTAATGTTCAATTTGATGATTCTCGTTCGATTTATATGCAAATCGTCGATTTTTATCACCGAAAATTGATTTTGTTTTTAACCAATCCCAAAACTGATTCATAGAATCTATCAGAGATTCAATGAATAAATATAAGTACATAAGCATAGCTTTATATGATTGAGTCGAGCTTTAACGGAAAAGAAAAGTTTTTTTGATCAGAGAAGGGACTAGGGTTTCAAGTCTGAGAGAGAGAGCCGATGAGAGCGGCGAGAGAGAGAGGAAAAAATAGATTAGGATTTGTACTGTAGAAATAGTGATTAGTATATATATTTTAGGGATTTGAATGGCTAGGATTTACTTGATCTATGAATAAATGGCTAGGATTTGTAGGGTTTGTTGTTTGGGCTAAAAAATAAACATGGGTTGGGTTTTTGAGTTGGCCTGAAATAGATATATTTTTATAAATTAAATACATGGGCCTGATATATTTAATTGATTTGGCTGGTTAATAAGGGACCAATTTATAAAAAGTAATTATTTAATAAAACTATTTTTAAAAAATAGCCGGATTATTTTATCCTTATATATATATTTTGTAAATTTATTTCTGTAAAAATATATATTGCAAAAATTATTTAAAAATAACATATATTTATATATATATATATATATCTGTAAGTGGATATATATATAATACTAAAATAGGTATATATATTTAAATGTGAGTGACTTTTATAAATCTCATGGAATAATAATTATTCACTCGATTAAGTTTATTTTCCCGGTTAATCTGGGCTATTTAAGTTATCTTAACCCGATCAATAAATTTATTTATTGATGAATCTGAGTTTAAGACAAACTTAATAACTTGATCGGGAAAATATCCTTCTCGTCGAGATTTCTTTATAACTCTCTCTTTATAAACCATTATTTCACATATTCCAACATTCCTAAATCCAAGCGGAATTTAGTGAATCTTTCGGAATTTATTGGCTTTGTGAATATATCAGCGAGATTGATCTCAGTATCCATATGAGTCATTTTTATATCTCCTTTATTGACATGATCACGTAAAAAATGATGTCTCACATCTATATGTTTAGATCTAGAATGTATTACCGGATTTTTGCTAAGATCAATAGCACTCGTATTATCACATAAGATTGAGATCACATCAAATTTTATATTATAGTCAGCTAGTGTTTGCTTCATCCATAGTATTTGAGCACAACACTTTGCAGCTGCTATATATTCAGCCTCGGTTATTGAGATGGATACGGAATTTTGTTTCTTTGAAAACCAAGAAACTAAACATCCACCGAGAAACTGACAAGTACCACTAGTACTTTTTCAGTCGACTAAATGCCCGGCATAGTCTGAATCAGAAAAACGTACTAAGTCAAATGGTATTCCTTTTGGATACCAAAGACCAACAACAATGGTTCCTTTAAGATATCTCAATATCCTTTTTACTGCGGATAAATGAGATTCTTTAGGTGCTACTTGAAACCTAGCACACTTACAAACACTATATTGAATATCGGGACGACTTGCAGTTATATAGAGCAAGCTACCGATCATTCCTCGATATAACTTTGTATCTATGGGAATTCCTTTTGGATCTTCCGTTAATTTATCAGATGTAGACATAGGAGTAAAGATGGGTTTGGCATTATCCATTTCGAATTTTTTCAACATCTCTTTACAATACTTGGTGTTAGGTCACTCACACTGTAGAAGGGGGTTGAATACAGTGTATAGCACAATTAAATCGAATATAAGAACTCAAGTAACAGAAAATAGATTTTATTCAACACAATAAACTCTGTTACAATATGGAACTGTCATCTCTCAGTGATGAACAAATTATCACGAGAGCTGCTAGGGTTACAAAGAATAATAACTTCGATGATGATAACACTTATAGTGTAAACTCTATGCCTGTGTTTATATACTACACAGTTACAAGATAATGTTCTAATTGATATGGAATATAATTCTGCTTCCTAAAATATATCAACTAGTTAACTTTTCTTCCAAGTATTCTATTCTTCATAGAATTCTTTCTTCATGCATAATTCTTTCTGTCTTAGTCTCGATCTTCTTTCCTTTCAATCAGCCGCCTGCCTTATCTGAAAGTCATCTTAAGTCCTGATATTATCTCCTGATAAATATATTCTGATAACTTAAGTTCTGATCACTTAAGTTCTGATATCTTAAGTTTTGTCTTCAGTATAAGTGCTGATTTCCAGTTAAGTACTGATTTATCCTGTTAGGTAAGATCTGAAAACTAAACATAAATTATATTACACATGACATTATCAAATATATCTAACAATCTCCCCCAACTTGTAAATTAGCATAATATACAAGTTTAACAGATCTTTGATGATGTCAAAAACATTAAGTACAAATGCATGAGAATTTGACTAGATAACTACAACTTACAGTCCTTTCACCTTTACCATCTTTAACTTCTGATAACAGCTTCAGACTATATACACTTCAGAATTTAAGCAGTTGTAGATCTTTGACTTGGCTTCAATTTCTGATCTCTTTGATATCAAGAGTTGTTCTGAGATAGTTCTTCAACAAACATCTCTCAGCATATTCAAGTTCATTGATCATCCTCCTTTTAGCATTTATCAATTCAGCTGTAGCTTCACCAGTTTGAAAAATAGCTGCTCTGAGATCATTTATCTTAGTTTTTCTTATCTCCTGATCTAGTCTAATCAGATATGCCTTGTCAGACTCTAGATTGAATTCCACAGCCTTATAACCAAGAAAAGTAGTTATAATCTTAGCAGAGTTAGGCTTCATTTCGACAATATCACCTTTGTGATCTCTGTACTTGGGACAGTATGTGCTGTCAGACTTTACAGAATAAAGCTTCTTCTGTCTTTGAATTTGAGACTTTAAATAACCTGCAGCACTATCTGTTAATCTGTCTTTCACTTGAAGTAGGAATAAAACATGTTCCAGTTCCTCAAAATACTTCAGTGGTATAGCATTCTGCCTAATCTGATATACCCTTCCATCTGTCATAAAATATAGCAAGATATGTTCTTTCAAAAAGGTATGGTAAACCATTTGTACAGATTCAAGTCGATTTAATCTTTCAGGAGTTGCTCCAACACCTGGTTCACTTAAGGAAGTTGGATCATTGGTAGTGTTGTGTACTCTTTTTTCATCAGAACTACCCAATCCATATTTATCTCTTGCTTCCTTTCTTGTAACAACTCTTGCTTCAAAACCACTTGTTGCAGTCTTCAAAGGTTGAGCCTGTTTAGCTTTGGTGAATCCTGGTAGGAGTATCTTTGAAGGTTTAACATGAGCAATGTCAGAGGTTTCCTTTTCCTTATCTTCTGATATCAAGACAACTTGAGCTATGTCAGAGGTTGCTTGCTTCACTATCATATCAGAACTTACTACATCTTGACTCTGAACAACATGAGCCATGTCAGAGGTTGTTTGAAAAATCTTCTTATGCATCAGAGTAAGATTAGCATCTTCTTCATCATTAGTTATTTCTTCATCCATGACTGGCATATAAACCTTTATAGGTTCATCAACTTTTTCTTTGCCCTTGGACCTTGGATCAATTTCCATTTGTGATTTGGCTTTGGTTGCCTCAAAATTTGTTCTTTCCTTTATCACAATACCCTTAGGTTTTGGAAATTTCTTTTCAACAACAGAAGCTTTAGATTTTGTCTTGACACCTTCTGCTTTGAGTCTAGCTTCTTCTTCCTTTAGACTCTCAAAGTCCATTCCTGGATTTTCTTTAAGAAATAACTGCTTTGAAATTTCTTCATCAAGTTCCAGATGTTCACCAGAATTTATTCTTTTACCAGTATCAGAACTTATTCTTCTCCCGGTATCAGAACTTGTTCCTTGACTTGTAATTCTAGCTTTACTTGATGAAAATCCTTTGCCTTGACCTCTACCCTTGTTAGAGTTTCCCTGGTCATCATTTCCATCATCCTTTCCTTTCAGTGTCTGAATAGATTTGCATTTGGACATAATCACTTTCTCCCCCCTTTTTGGAATCAACAGGTAAAAGAAGAGAGACAAGCAATTCCACTGAGGATTGGATCTCATTGAGTTGTTTTGGTGAGAAGCTTGATTATTCAGAATTTCTTCAATTTGAGTTTGTTGCTTCTCCTGAGTTTTCTCAATGTAGGCAATTCTGTCAAAGGCTGGATTGAAAAATCTGTTCTTTTCAAGTTTTACATTCATATCTTGCTGGATCAAAGTTTCTTGAATTTTATTCACCTTGGCATGAGTTGTTGAGTTTTTACCTTGAAGGTGCCTAGTACTCAATGCAGTAACTCTCAGTTGTGCCTTGAAATCATCATTTATCAACATTTCATTTTGCCAGATGCTCAACAAGAATCTTTTCAGAAGGAACAAAACTAACTATGTTCCATTCCTTAGTCCACTCCTTTCCTCTAGGAGTTTCACTCCAAGGTACTGGTGCTTCCCCTGTAACAAACTTCTTGACTAAATTAGCTTTATTAACTGTTTGTTAAGGTGCATGTCCTGATGGACCAGCTGCATCAGCATCTAAATTAGCAGCAGCTTCACCAGTAGTTTCTTCATTGGCAGCATCAAAACTTGTAGATCCTGCAGTATCAGCATCCTCTGATAAAATAGCAGTATGTGAGGCTATAGAGGCTTCAACATCATCCTCTAAATTCTGATCTGCAACCAGGTTCTGATCAACATCCAAAATTGATGTTGTTGGTGGAGTGAGTTGAATTGGTGGAGCTTCCAAGTACAAAACCTCAAGCACAATCAAGTTATGAATATCAATTTCAGCACTTGTACCTGGTTCGTCAGTATGTACTGGATCAACTATAGGTGACATAAGAGGTGTAGGTATTCTGTCTTGAACAGTTTCTGGTTGTGCAGAAGGAAGTGATTCAATAACAATTGGTTCTGTTGAGATCAGAGATTCCTGATCCCCTTCCTTAGCTGCTTCCACTACATCCTCTGAATCTGACTCAACTATGTCCCTGTGAGCTCTCTGTTTCTTTAACTTCTTCAAAGGTGGAGACACTGTAGGAGCTTTATCATCAGAATTTAACTTTTTAAGCCTTTTGAGGGGCCTAGAACTCCTAGTTACAGTATCTTTCTGAGAAGTAACCTTCTCGGATTCTATAACAACAGGTTCTGATATGGGAACCTGTTTCTCAGTTGTTTCCTCAAATCAACAGAATTTAATCAAAACATTCATCACAAAATAAAATTAAAAGTCATTGAAGCAAAGATTAATAAATTACAATTAAACATGCACAGTCACATAATTTGAGAAACAAAGAACAAATCTTGTAATTAAAGAAAAATTCATTGATATATCAGATGATTACATTCGATGAAATTTAACAATTACATGCAAAAATTACAAGATAGTCCTATTCTACGATTCTTAACATCAACAGCCTTAGTCCTAGTTTAAGAAGACCTAACGACTAACTCCTTCTGCTGCTGACGAAGAGCACTGCAAGACGGATGATCCGTTCTTGCTGACAGAAAGCTTCTCTCCTTTCCTCTTCCAACCTATCAAGATGGAGGTGATACTCCATTTATAAGAACAAGATTTCTGTGTGAAACTCTTGTGGAACTGAGTTCCAAAGCTCGTCAGGAATGGCGGTGACATGCCACTCCTGTTGCCATTCATCATAACTCAACTCGATGTTAAAGGTTTCATAGTTCAAGAACATGTTGAAACAGACCATTTTTGTTGATATGAATAAAAAGAGAGTGAGTTTGTGAAAAAATGAAAGACGTTTAGGCTGGAATGAATGGTCGGTTAAAATAGCCAATAGAATACTAAGGGACGCGATGACTGGTTAAAAATTACAAGTAAAAATAATGACCCCTCGACTCCCTAGACTGATGTGTAATAATAACAGTCAGTAAAAGATCTAAATCTAGAGTTAATGGGCACGGGATATAATAATAATTATTATACGCATGCAGTTTTTCTAGACATACACGCTAACCACTAACCTATAATGATTATGACTGTTTTATCTCACATTAACCAATATTCTGTAAAAATAATATCGTTTAGGTAATGACCAAAAATAAACAAAGTTAATAAATATTGCTACGTCAACATCAGAACTTGATTATTATCAGGATTTAAAAGTCATCAGAATATGGCTCCTTAACTCGAAAAGTGAATGTGTATTCCTGTAATTCTTCACACAAATACTGATATGGTTTCATCAGAACTTAATCATCAGAACTTCCATCAGAACTTGTTCTTAGAATTTATGCAATCTGACACAAAGACTGTTCATCTAAAACAACATTTATCATCACAGTAATTTTCATCATTCATATGGAGTGTAAGTGTGTGCATTAAGCTAAATATCAGACAAAGAGTAAAGTCTGATTCACTTCAGTACATCTTAGAAATAAGGCATAACTAAGAACTTCGCTCAAAATCTATCATTATTCTGAAGTCTACTTTTGAATGAGTTCATGCATAAGTCCACCTCAACTGTTTTGTGCTCATTTTATGCATCTTTTGAAATTCCATTTTACAGTGGCTTTTCAGTGTAAGTGAGTCACGACTGCTTATCAGAATTTATGTTGTTATTAGAGTATTTCTCCAGTAATCATAGAGTGTGAAAAGTCACCAAGAAAATTTTATTTTGCTTTTCTAATGCATATTACTTAATACCAGCAATGCACTTGGGTCTTCCCTTCCATATTTTTACTCTAGATCTCAAACGAGTTCCTGATATTTATTTATTTTCTTTTCTTTTTCTTTTGATAAGTAAGGCTTATCAGCACTTAGTACTTCTACCAGATTTACTAACATCAGAACTTAACAGATAAGAAGCATTATTCTATTTTTTGAC
The DNA here is from genome assembly GCF_009905375.1 of Apium graveolens. Classification (NCBI taxonomy): domain Eukaryota; kingdom Viridiplantae; phylum Streptophyta; class Magnoliopsida; order Apiales; family Apiaceae; genus Apium; species Apium graveolens. The sequence continues at coordinate 173,215,933 of NC_133651.1, forward strand.
TTAGTAATAAGATACACAAAGTAAACTTAACTAAGCTCAATATCAAAATTTGCTTGCGTTAAAAGATTTCCATATAAACAATTACTTCAAACATGGGATCTTTAGTATATTAAAGACTACCAGGTCAGCATCTAGCACTGTTATCCTCATTGGATTGAATAGTCACAGAAACATTCATATCACTATCAGAGTTTAGAAATTCATATCAGACAACAATCAGTACTTAAGCAATTTTCATTTTAAGCACAGAATACACAAAGATAGTAATATCTGTAAATACTGATCATAAATGCTGATGTATCAGAACATAAACTAAGCAGATTTAGAGAAAGAACCTGAAACCATTCCAAATTCATTTACCAATCTTGTAAAAGTAGCTTCACACAGTGGTTTAGTGAAGATATCTGCTAGTTGTTGATCTGTTGGAACAAAATACAATTCCACTATACCTTCATCCACATGTTCTAGTATGAAGTGGTACCTAATGCTGATGTGCTTTGTCATTGAGTGTTTTGTCAATAGTCCCTCTGTTAAATCCACTTTCCAGAAGAAACTGAGCTAAAGTCTCATACCATGCTCTTGGAGCTTGCTTAAGGCAATAAAGTGCTTTATCAGGCCTGTAGACATGATTGGGAAATTTTGAATCTACAAAACTTGGAGGTTGTTCAACATATACCTCTTCTTCCAATTCTCCATTGAGATAAGCACTTTTCACATCCATTTGAAAGACTTTAAACTTCTTGTGAGCAGCATAAGCCAAAAATATCCTAATGGCTTCCAATCTAGCAACTGGTGCAAATGTTTCATCATAATCAATTCCCTCCCGTTGAGATTATCCTTTTGCAACCAGCCTTGCTTTGTTCTTTGTAATTATGCCATCACTGTCAGTTTTTTTTCTGAACACCCACTTTGTACCAACAACAGACCTGTTCTTTGGTCTTGATACTAGGGTCCAGACTTTATTTCTTTCAAATTCATTTAACTTTTCTTGCATTGCTTGCACCCAATAGGCATCTTGAAGAGCTTCTTCCACTTTTTTTGGTTCAATCTGAGAAAGAAAAGAATGATAGAGACATCCATTTCATGTAGCTGTTCTAGTTCTGACACCTGCATTATAAATTCCAATAATTAAGTCAGGTGTATGTGCTTTAGTCCAATTCCTTGCAGATGGAAGGTTTTCTCTAGAACTTGATGCTCCCCCATGATCCATGCTGTCTCCATCAACATTTTCTGATGCTCCCCCTGAAATTATGCTCTCTGAGTTGGATCATTCAGAATTTGAGTTTCCAGAAATATCAGAACATGAGTTTCCGGAATTATCAGAACTTGGCCCATCAGAACTTGACGAATCAGAACTTGAAGAGCCTATTGTAGATTCTGATGCTTCTTGAGATGTGGTTGGATCTTCAGTATGCTCCCCCTGCACAGGTGCATCTTCCTTAGGCATAGTCACCACAGTTTCAATGACATCAGAGTTTAATCCATCAGAGTTTGCAATATCAGGATTTAGACTATCACGATTTACAGAATCAGAATTTAAAACTTCATTTTCGAATCTCAGTTGATCATGATCATTGAAATCTTCAAGTCCAGTAATCTTCTTATCATCAAAAGAGACATTGATAGATTCCGACAATCCTTGTTCTTAAATTGTAGACTCTGAAGGCTTTTGTGGAAAGTGGATATCCAACAAAAATTCCTTCATCAGCTTTTAGATCAAATTTGGATAGTTGTTCGGGATGAGTTTTAAGAACAAAATACTTGCATCCAAATACATGAAAATACTTCAGATTTGGCTTCTTTTTCTTCACCATCTCATATGATGGTTTTCCATGCTTGTTGATAAGTGTTGCATTCTGAGTAAAACAAGCCGTCTGCACAGCTTTAGCCCCAAAATAGGTTGGTAACTTTTCTTCATCAAACATAGTTCGTGCAGCTTCAATAAGAGTTCTATTCTTTCTTTCAATAACTCCATTTTGTTGTGGAATTCCAGGAGCAGAAAATTCCTGCTTTATTCTATGATCTTTGTAGAACTCTTCCATGATCAAATTCTTGAACTCAGTGCCATTATCACTTCTTATGATCTTCACAGAGTCTTTGACCAATTTATCTAGTTGCTTGACATGATCAATCAAGATAGATGCCGTTTCACTTTTTGTGTGCAAGAAATACACCCATGTGTATCTGGTGAACTCATCCACTATGACCATAGCATATTTCTTCTTTGCAATAGACATGACATTAACTGGACCAAATAGATCAACATCTAGTAGGTGATAAGGCTCAAGAATTGATGATTCAGTCTTGCTCTTGAATGAGGATTTTCTTTGTTTTGCCTTCTGACATGAATCACAAAGGCCATCAGGAGCAAATACTGATTTTGGCAGTCCTCTCACAAGATCTTTCTTGACTAGTTCATTTATATTGTTGAAATTTAAATGAGAGAGTTTCTTGTGCCAATCCCAACTTTCTTCAATTGATGCTCTACTCAACTGTTAGGTCACACACACACTGTAGAGGGGGTGAATACAGTGTATAGCACAATCAAATCGAACTTTAATAACTTAAGTAACAGAAAACAAACTTTATTGAAACAATAAACTCTGTTACAGTATGGAACTATTCTCTCTCAGTGATGAACAAATATCACGAGAGCTGTTAGGGTTACAAATGAATAATCTTCTCGATTGTGATAGCACTTATAGTGTAAACCCTATGTTTGTGTTTATATACTACACTGTTAAAAGATAATCGCTAATTGATATGGAATATAATTTTGCTTCCTAAAATATATTAATCAGATATCTTTTCTTCCAAGTATTCTATTCTTCATAAAATTTCATCTTCATGCATATCTCTTCTTATGTTTGTCTCGATCTTCTTTCCTTTAACCAGCTGCCTTCCTTATCTGAACGTCCTTCAGTACTTAAGTCCTGATATCCATCTTCTGATGATTATCTCCTGATAATATAAGTACTGATATCCTTAAGTCCTGACTTCCAGTAAGTACTGATTTATCCTGTTTAAGTAACATCTGAAAACTAAACATCCACATTAGCCATGACATTATCAAATATATCTAACAATCTCCCCCAACTTGTAAATTAGCATTATATACAAGTTTAACAGATATTTGATGATTTCAAAAACTTTAAGTACAAATACATGAGGATTTGACTAGATAACTACAACTTACAGTCCTTAAAGCTTTACCAATCTTTAACTTCTGATAACAACTTCAGTATGTATCCATATCAGAATTTAAGTAGTTGTAGATCTTGACTTGGCTTCATCTTCTGATCTCTCTGATGTCAGGAGTTGTTCTGAGATAGTTCTTCAACAAACATCTCTCAGCATATCTGAGTTCATCAATCATCCTTCTTTTAGCATCTTTAAGTTCTGCAGAATCTTCACCAGTTTGAAAGATTGCAGCCCTGAGATCATTAATTCTAGCTTTCCTTATATCCTGATCCAGTCTGATCAAATATGCCTTGTCAGACTCAAGATTGAATTCCGCAGCCCTGTAACCCAGAAAGGTAGTTATAATCTTAGCAGAATTGGGCTTAATCTCAACAATATCACCCTTGTGATCTCTGTACTTTGGAAGATATGAGCTGTCAGAGTTAACAGAATAAAGCTTTTTCTGTTTCTGAATTTGACTCTTCAAAAAGTTTGCAGCACTTTCTGTTATTTTGTCATTCACTTGAAGTAAGAATAATACATGTTCCAGCTCTTCAAAATACTTCAGTGGAATGGCATTTTCCCTTATATGATAAACCCTACCATCTGTCATGAAGTACAATAAGATGTATTCTTTCAAGTAGGTATGGTAAACCATTTGTACAGATTCTAGTTGATTCAATCTCTCAGGAGTTGCTCCAATACCTGGTTCACTTAAGGAAGTTGGATCATTGGTTGTGTTTTGTATTCTTCTTTCATCAGCACTTCCCAGTCCAGTTTTATCTCTTGCTTCCTTTCCAGTAACCACTCTTGCTTCAAACCCACTTACAGCAGTCTTCAAAGGTTGAGTCTGTTTGGCTTTAGTGAATCCTGGTAGGAGTATCTTTGAAGGTTTAACATGAGCAATGTCAGAGGTTTCCTTTGATATATCTTCTGATATCAAGTTAACTTGAGCTATGTCAGAGGTTACTTGCTTCTTTGAGATATCAGAACTATCTCTTGACTCTGAACAACTTGAGCCATGTCAGAGGTTGTCTTAGAAACTTTTCTTGAAGTCAGAGCAAGATCAGCATCTTCATCAGTAATTTCTTCATTCACAGGCGGCACATAAACCTTGATAGGTTTACCAACTTTCTCTTTGCCCTTGGACCTTGGATCTATCTGCAGTTATGATTTAGCTTTGGTTGCTTCAGAATTTGTCCTTTCTTTTATCACAATGCCTTTGAGTTTTGGAAGTTTCTTTTTACCAGAAGCTTCAGATTTAGATATAACTTTTTCTGATTTAAGTCTAGCTTCTTCTTCCATCAGTCTCTCCAAGTCCATTCCTGGATTTTCCTTAAGAAATAAATGTCTTGACATTTCTTCATCAAGATCTAAAAGTTCATCAGAACTTATCCTTTTACCAGTAGTAGAAGTAATTCTTTTTCCAGCATCAGAACTTGTCCTGTGACTTGTGATTTCAGCTTTTCTTGATGAGAAACCTCTACCTTGACTATGACCTCCACCCATTCCAGAGTTTCCCTGGTCATCTTTTTCATCATCCTTCCCCTTTAGTGTCTTTTCGGTTTTGCATTTGGACTTAATTATTTTCTCCCCCTTTTTGGCATCAACAGGTAAGAGAAGAGAGACTAGCAATTCCACTGAGGCTTGGATTTCATCAAGTTGAGATTGCTGAGAAGCTTGATTTTTCAAAATATCATAAATCTGAGATTGTTGTTTCTCTTGGGTCTTCTCAATATAAGCAACCCTGTCAAAGGTAGGTTAGAAGAATTTTTTCTTGTCAATTTTCTGAACTTGTTCTTGCTTGATTAATTCTTCCTGAATTTTATGTAACTCTGCATGAGTAGTTGAATGGAGACCTTGCAGATGTTTAGTACTCAATGCAGTGACTCGAAGCTGTGTTTTGAAATCATCAGTAATTAACATCTCATCAGCTTTTGTCAAGTGCTCAGCCAGATTCTTTGCAGATGGAACACAGGTAACTGAGTTCCATTCCTTAGTCCACTCCTGTCCTGCAGGAGTTTCACTCCAAGGCACTGGTGCTTCTCTTGTAACAAACTTTTTAACTAGTTCACTTTTGTGAACAGTTTGCTGAGGTGCATGTCCTGAAGGACCTGCTTCATCAGTATCTGCATTTGGAGCAGCATCACCAGTATCATCAGCATTTGCAGCATCAGAACTTACAGAATCAGCATCTTCTGATAAAACAACAGTATGAGAAGCAATTGAGGCTTCAACATCATCCTCTAAGTGCTGATCTGGTTCCAAGTTCTGATCAACATCCATATCCTGATGCTCACCTATATTCTGATCATCAACATCTAGATGCAGAAAAGATGTAGTAGACAATTCTGGAGTTTGAGTAGCATCAGTAACAGGTGTTGTTGATGGATTAATTGTTGTTGGAGCTTCTAAGTAAAGTACCTCAGGCACAACCAGGTTCTGAATATCAATTTCAGCACTTGTGCCTGGATCAACAGGAGATACAGTCTCATGTACAGGAGACACAGATGGTGTGTTGGCCTTTTCTGTAGCAACTTCATGAGTTGGAGTTAATGGAGAAGTAGTAGCATCAGCAGATTCTGGTTCTTGTGAGATCAGAGATTCCTGATCTCCTTCCTTAGCTGCTGCTTCCTCATCATCTGAAACTGGCCTTTTAGCTCTTTGTTTCTTGTATCTCTTTGAAGGTGGGGAGTCCTTGGGAGGTTCAGCAGAAGTCATTCTTCTAAGCCTTTTGAGAAGCTTAGATCCCCCAATTCCAGAATCCTTCTGAGAAGGAACTTTCTCAGCTTCTTTAACAACAGGTTCTGATGAAGAAACATGTTCCTTACTATCAGACTCATCTCTCAGAACAATCCTCCTTCTAATCTGTGGTGTTTGAGAAACAGTCTTTATCCTCTTGGGCTTGGAAGATGAAGGCTTCACAGTAGGTGCAGAGGATGAAGGTTGAGCTGTCTGTGAAGTTGAGAGATATGATTTGAGATATGTTCTGAGGGAAGGTTGAGGTATAGATGTATGAGTGGTATGTTCTGATGGTTGCTTTGGTGTTTGGGTTGTGGTGGTGGGTTGGACATCAGGATAAACAGATCTATAGGTTTGAGGATCAGCATTTACCAAGATCTGTTTTATATACTGAGGAATATGTAAAGGTCTAACCACCTTTTTCTTAAGGTCAACATTTACCAAGTCATTAAAGGCTCGTTTTGCAATTTTGAAAGGTGGAGTTAAGTCAGTGATAGGTTGGGGTTCATCAGCACAACATAAATTATATATAAGCTGACAAAATCTAGAAAAGTAGACAACATTCCTATCTTCTGTCATCCTATCCCCAATAAAACCTATCACAGCATTTGCAAAATCAAAATGAGTTTGGTTAATAATAGCATACCCGATGTGCTGACTCATTATAGGAATGGCATCAAAGTTGGAACACTTATTCCCGAAGGCTTTAGTGATGCAGTCGAAGAAGAAGCTCCATTCCTTTCTGATATGAGCCCGTTTCAACTGTCCAAGCTTAGCCAAACTTTGCTCATACCCCAAACTTTCCATTAACTCGTGTAGAGCTGATTCCTCCGGTTTTGAGAAAATACAGCCTTCTGGTAAATATAAGGCCTTGCGAATTATACCAAGAGTTACCACATGTTCAGTATCATCTACTTCAAAAACAATGTTGGGAGTACCATTAGCACCACCATTGTCAAAATGCCCAGTCCGCCAAAATGTCAGAACTTGTTGGCTTGAAAAGGCTGAAGGCTGGGTCAATGCATACCCAATTTCACTGTGTGCAAGAAGATCTTGCACAAAATGAAACTCAGACGGAGCTTCAGCATGATCGAGAATTGCAGCATAGTTATTTGGAACGAACTTAGCTCCATCAATGATCAAATCCTTAGGTGCCATGAGAATAATTGAAATTTAAGATTTGCCTGTTAGGTGTTTGATAAAATGTCTGTATGAAAAACCAACGTCAGGAGATGAGAGAGAGTAAAAGCAAAGAAAGAGAGATAAAGTGTAAAAGTAAATAAAAGATTGTATAATCTTCTCTCTCTCTTACTTATACTTGGTAAAAAAAATAATCGTTGGACACCTGTCAGACATGCAGCAATAATGAATAGTTAATGGGCACGGAAAAACAGTAATCATTACTTACCCACTTGCAGTTTTTCAAGGGAAAATCGTTCCACTTACCCAGTAATTCCATTAATTGAGGTAAATTAGTTTTAATTTAAAATTTAAACTGTTCCCACTTATTCAATTATTTGCACTACAACACCAATATTCTGGAAAAAAAATTCGAGTGTGAGAATGACCAAAATAAATCAAATAAACAAGTACTGATATTTTAAGATCAGGACTTAATTTAAATCAAAAATGAAATGGTCATCAGAATATAGATATATCAGGATTTATCAGTGCATTTAAATTACAAACATCTCAGAGACAACCTTAGTCCTAGCTCAAGAAGCAGGGCAAGGCTGACGATGAAGAAAAATAGGAAGAAGAAAATAAGTTATTTCTTCTTCCTACTCTCTACAAAAAGAATAGCGAGTCTGATGATTCACTCTTGCTGGTGGAGAGCTTCCAGCCTTTCTTCCTCCAATCGCTCCAGATGGCGATGGTAGTCCATGTAAAAGAACAGGAGGTGGGTGAGAACCTCCTGGGGAACTGAGTCCCAAATCTCTTCAGGAATGACAGTCACGTGCCATTTCTGCTGCCATGCCTAACAGCTCAGCTCCATGTTGAAGGTCTCATAGTTCAAGAACATGTTGTAGTTGACCATGGTTTTTGTTGGTATGAAAGAAAGGAGAGTGAGTATGTGAGAAAAGAATTGATGTATAGGCTGATGTGAAGTGTTGGTTTATATAGGCAAGAGAATGCCAGGAGACGCAAGGAAATTTAATGCTAACAGGTAGAAATAATTCTACCTCGTCTCCCTAGACTTAGAAGAAGAAAAACAGTCATTGGAAAGGTAAAATAAGGTTTAATGCGCAAAAGAAATAAGTAAAAATTACTGTGCATGTACGTGTACCACTATCCCTAATTATATTGACTGTTAATATTCCGCCCAAACATATTGTGATTTAAAATCAGACTGTTTTTAGATTTTATGCACAAATAAGTCAAGTAAAGGATCAGAATTTTAATATCAGAACTTAGACTTATATCAGAACTTAACAGTCATCAGAACATGATTTCTTAACTCGAACAATGAATGCCTATCTTTGTAATTCTTCATACAAATTCTGATATAGATTCTTCAGAACTTAATCATCAGAACGTTCAACAGAACTTGTCCTCATAATTTATGCAATCTGACACATGAACTATTCATCTAAAATAACATAGATCACCACAGTAATTTTCAACATTCATATGGAGTGTTTAGTGTGTGCATTAAGCTAAATATCAGACAAAGAGTAAAGTCTGATTCACTTCAGTACATCTTAGAAATAAGGCATAACTAAAACTTTACTAAAAATCTGTCATTATTCTGAATTCTACTTTTGAATGAGTTCATGTTTGAGTCCACCTCAACTGTTTTGCGCTAATTTTTGTGCATCTTTTTAAATTCCAGTTTACAATGGCTTCTCAGTGTAAGTGAGTCACGACTGCTTATCGGAATTTATGCTATTATCAGAGTATTTCTCCAGTAATCATAGAGTGTGAAAAGTCACCAAGAAAATATTTTGCTTTTCTGATGCATATTACTTAATACCAGCAATGCACTTGGGTCGTCCCTTCCATATTTTTACTCTAGACCTCAAAGGAGTACCTGCTTTTTATTTCTTTTTTTTTCCATTTTTCTTTTGATAAGTGAGGTTTATCAGCACTTAGTACATTCAACAGATTTACTAGCATCAGAACTTAACAGAAGAGAGGCATCATTCTAGTTTTTGACTTAGTAATAAGATAGACAACATAAACTCAACTAAGCTCAATATCAGAATTTGCTTATATCAATAGATTTCCACATAAATAATTACTTCTAACGTGGGATCTCTAGTGTATTGAAGACTACTAGGTCAGCATCTAGCACAGGTATCCTCATAGGATTGAATAGTTACATAAACAGTCATATCACTATAAGAGTTTAGAAAGTCACATCAGACAACAGTCAGTACTTAAGCAATTTTCAATTAAGAACATAATACACAAAGAGAGTATTTTCTGTAAATACTGAGCATAAAGTCTGATGCATCAGAAGAAAACTAAGCAGATTTAGAGAAAGAACCTGAAACCGTTCCAAGTTCATTTACCAATCTTGTAAAAGTAGCTTCACACAGTGGTTTTGTGAAGATATCTGCTAGTTGTTGATCTGTTGGAACAAAGTGCAATTCCATTATACCTTCATCCACATGTTCCCTCATGAAGTGGTCCCTGATGCTGATGTGCTTTATCATTGAGTGTTGAACTGGATTACATGTCATAGCAATAGCACTTTGATTATCACAGTAAATAGGGATTTTAAAATATGTTAACCCATAATCCAGTAACTTATTCTTCATCCAAAGAATCTGTGCACAACAGCTTCCTGCTGCAATGTACTATGCTTCTGCAGTTGATGTGGAAATTGACTTTTGTTTCTTGCTAAACCAAGAAACTAATCTGCCTCCAAGAAATTGGCAACTTCCACTTGTGCTTTTCCTGTCAATTTTGCAACCTGCAAAATCTGCATCTGAGTAACCTTTTAGTTTAAAATCTGATTCTCTGGGATACCACAATCCCAGATCAGTTGTTCCCTTAAGATACTTGAAAATTCTTTTCACAGCTGTTAAGTGAGGTTCTCTTGGATCTGCTTGAAATCTTGCACAAAGACAGGTAGCATACATGATATCAGGTCTACTAGAAGTTAGATAGAGTAGAGAGCCAATCATACCTCTGTAATCAGTAATATCTACTAATTTACCAATATCCTTATCCAGTTTTGTTGCAGTGGCCATGGGAATGGATGCACTTGAACAATCTTACATTCCAAATTTCTTCAGCAAATTTCTGGTGTACTTAGTTTGACAAATAAAAGTGCCTTCTTCATTCTTCTTGACTTGAAGGCCCAGAAAATAGCTAAGTTCCCCCATCATACTTATTTGATATCTTGACTGCATCAGTTTGGCAAACTTCTTGCAAAGTCTGTCATTTGTAGAACCAAAAGTGATATCATCAACATAAATCTGGACCAGAAGTAAGTCATTTCCATGGTTGAGGTAGAACAATGTTTTGTCTATTGTTCCTCTGTTAAATCCACTTTCCAGAAGAAGCTGAGCTAAAGTCTCATACCATGGTCTTGGAGCTTGCTTAAGTCCATAAATTGCTTTATCAAGCCTGTAGACATAATCTGGATATTTGGAATCTACAAATCCTGGAGGTTGTTCAACATATACTTCTTCCTCCAATTCTCCATTGAGAAAAGCACTTTTCACATCCATTCGAAAGACAGTAAACTTTTTGTGAGCAGCATAAGCCAAAAATATCCTTATGGCTTCCAATCTAGCAACTGGTGCAACTGTTTCATCATAATCAATTCCTTCCTGTTGAGAATATCCTTTTGCAACCAGCCTTGCCTTATTCCTTGTAGTTATGCCATCACTATCAGTTTTGTTTCTGAATACCCACTTTTTACCAATAACAGATCTGTTCTTTGGTCTTGGCATTAGGGTCCAGACTTTGTTTCTTTCAAATTCATTTAACTCTTCCTGCATTGCTTGCACCCAATCAGCATCTTAAACAGCTTCTTCCACTTTCTTTGGTTCAGTCTGAAAAAGAAAAGAATTGTAAAGACATTCACTTGAAGTAGTTATTCTAGTTCTAACACCTGTATCAGGATTTCCAATTATCAAATCAGGTGTATGTGATTTAGTCCACTTCCTTGCAGATGGAAGGTTTTCTCTAGAACTGGATGCTCCCCCATGATCCATGTTGTCTTCATTAACATTTTCTGATGCTCCCCCTGAAACTATGCTCTCTGAGTTGGATTCTTCAGAATTTAGATTTTCAGAACTATCAGAACTTGGCTTATCAGAACTTGACGAATCAGAACTTGAAAAGCCAGATGTATGTTCTGATGCTTCTTGAGATATGGTTATATCTTGAGTATGCTCCCCCTACATAGGTGCATCTTCCTTTGGCGTAGTCACCACAGTTTCAATAACATCATAGTTTAGTCCACCAGAGTTTGCAGTATCAGGATTTAGATTGTCAGGATTTTCAGTATCAGAATTTGAGTCTTCATTTTCAAATCTCAGCTGATCATGATCAATAAAATCTTCAAGTCCAGTAATCTTCTTATCATCAAAAGAGACATTGATAGATTCCATGACCACTCTTATTCTCAAGTTATAGACTCTGAAGGCTTTTGTGGAAAGTGGATATCCACCAAAAGATTCCTTCATCAGCTTTTAGATCAAATTTGGATAATTGTTCAGGATGAGTCTTAAGAACAAAACACTTGCATCCAAATACATGAAAATACTTCAGATTTGGCTTCTTTTTCTTCACCATCTCATATGGTGTCTTTCCTTGCTCGTTAATGAGTGTTGCATTCTGAGTACAACAAGCAGTCTGCACAGCTTCAGCCCAGAAATAGGTTGGAAGCTTTGCTTCATCAAGCATTGTACGTGCAGCTTCAATGAGAGTTCTATTCTTCCTTTCAACAACTCCATTTTGCTGTAGAGTTCTGGGAGCAGAAAATTCCTGCTTGATTCTATGGTTTTTGCAGAACTCTTCCAATATCAAATTCTTGAACTCAGTACCATTATCACTCCTTATTATTTTCACAGAATCTTTGACCAATTTATCCAGTTGCCTGACATGATCAATCAAGATAGATGCAATTTCACTTTTTGTGTGCAAGAAATACACCCATGTGTATCTGGTGAACTCATCCACTATGACCATAGTATATTTCTTCTTTGCAATAGACATGACATTTACTGGACCAAATAGATCAACATGTAGTAGGTGATAAGGCTCAAGAATTGATGATTCAGTCTTGCTCTTGAATGAAGATTTTCTTTGTTTGGCCTTCTAACAAGAATCACAAAGGCCATCAGGAGCAAATACTGACTTTCGCAGTCCTCTAACAAGATCTTTCTTGACCAATTCATTTATATTGTTGACATTTAAATGAGAGAGTTTCTTGTGCCAATTCCAGCTTTCTTCAATTGATGCTCTACTCATCAGACAGATTGCTGAACCATCAGTATTTGTTGAAAGCTTGGCTTCATAGATGTTACCACGCCTGTATCCTTTCAGAACAACTTTGCCTGTAGATTTACTTACTACTTTACAGTGTTGTTCAAAAAAATCCACATGATAACCTCTGTCACAGATTTGACTGACACTCAGCAGATTGTGTTTAAGTCCTGAGACCAGAGCTATTTCCTTAATGATGACATTCCCAAGATTGATATTACCATATCCCAATGTTTTTCCAATGTTGCCATCTCCATAAGAAACACTTGGGCCAGCCTTCTCCATAAAGTATGATAGCAGGGCTTTATTTCCAGTCATATATCCTGAACATCCACTATCCAGAACTAGGAAGTTTTTCCAGTTGCCCTGCAATCACAAAGACCACTAATGATTACTTTTAAGGACCCAGACATGCTTGGATCCTTTGGCCTTATTAAGTCTGTTAACATTTGCAGCGGATTTAGCATCGGAGTTTATGTTAACAATTTTCTTATTAGAATTTACACTATCAGACTTTGAATCAGAACTTACACTAGAAGGAACAATGGTAACTTTATTTAAAGAAGGTTTTATTTGATAATAATCATAGTACAAACTATGATATTCCTTACAAGTATAAATGGAATGCCATAAACTACCAGAATGAAAGCAAGGATTTTGTGGCTTATATCTAACAGACTGACTCTTAACTCCTGACTTTGAAGGTAAGGAGTTTATGTTCTTATTCTTCCTGCAAAAAGAAGCCAGATGGTTAGAACTTCCACAGTTATGACACGTTTTCCTAGGAGCTTCAGGATTAGGCTTATAATCATTGCTTTTGTTCACACCTTCCTTTCCATTCCTATTTTTCCTAGGTGATTTTACCTTGTTTGCATTCTTAACATCTTTCAGCTTATGCTTAAGCTGTTTCTTAGTCATTAAGCCTACGTTTACTTCAGTTGTCTTTTCCTATTTTAGTTTGTCAGAAGTTAATTCCTTTTTAACTTATGATTTCTCATTATCAGACTTTACAGCTACAAACTTAACAGGTTTTAACTTTGGCTTTTGTTTAACAACTATAGGCTTAATATCTACAGTTCCTTTATCATTCTTATCTTCTCCATAACCTAAGCCCTCTTTCCAGTTTTCACTACTTTACAAATTCTGAGTTGTTCTGCCAGAGTTAGTCTAAGTCCTGATAATCTCTCTTTCCTTTTCTAACTCAGCTTTTAGAGATTCATTCATTTTAAGTACTTCATCCTTAACATAGAAATCACCATCTCTATCTTTCTGAGTTTGATGGAACATGACTAACTCTTTTTCTAAATAATCATTCCTCTTTTTGTAAGAAAGATTTTCAGAAGTTAATCTTTCACATGTTAAAGTTTGATCTCTATAACTAATGAACATGGTTTTAAGATATCTTCTCAACTCATTAATATCATCAATATGAAAGACATAAGTGGTTTGAGGTACCTTTAATTCAGCAGCTTCAGAACTGCTTTCAGCACTTGCCTTATCAGCATTTGCCATCAAGGCATAATTCTCCTCACTTTCAGAATCTGAGGTGTCTGTCCAGCTTTTCTTCTTTGTGACAAGAGCCTTGCCTCTATCACTCTTCACTTTTTTGCAATCAGGAGATATGTGGCCTTTCTCACCATATTTGTAGCATTTGACATTTGTATAATCTCCTTTGTCAGACTTTCCTCCTCTTCCCTCAGATTTTCAGAAATTCTTCTTAACAGAACTTGTGCCTTTCCTGGAAAACTTCTTTCCCTTATTGAACTTCCTGTACGCTATCTTTGTGATTCCTTTCACCATAAGAGCACACAGCTTCATAATCTCTTCATCAGCATCCGTCTCAGGAAAGCTTTCAGATTCTGAGTCATAATCACTTTCAGAACTTGATGACTCAGTATCAGACTTTGTGAAGAGAGCTTTCTTCTTGTCTTTCCTTGAGGTAGCTGCCTTGGGGGATTCTTCTTCAGCCTTAAGAGCAACCGTCCTTGACTTTCCTCCTTTCCTCTTGCTTCTTTGTTCCATCTCAAGTTCATGAGTCTTGAGCATTCCATAAATTTCATCAAGAGTTGTTTCATCAAGATTATAGTTGTCTCTTATTGTTGTTGCCTTCAAATCCCAGCATTCAAGAAAAGCTAACAGGAATTTAAGGTTTGAATCTTCAAGATCATACTCCTTATTAACCAGTGATAAATCATTCAAGAGTTTGACAAATCTATCATATAAATCAGTCAATGACTCATTAGCCTTTGAGTCAAAGTGTTCATACTCTTGAGTGAGTATTGTCTTCCTGTTCTTCTTAATCGTATATGTTCCCTGACATCTTGTTTCCAAGGCGTCCCATATCTCCTTTGCAGTCTTGCAGTTTATTACCCTGTTTGACATTACATTATCAATGGCACTATGCAGTAAGTGTCGTACCTTAGCATCCTTAGCAATTGATGCGATATCTTCAGCAGTTTAATCACTCTTCTCTTTTGGTACAGACTTTGCTGCTTCACCTGCAACTGCAACAACGAGCTTGGTTGGTTTGTGAGGTCCTTCCTTGATTCTATCAAGATATTCTGGATCTGTAGCTTCCAGAAACATGGTCATCCTCACTTTCCATATGGCATATTCAGATGGTCTCAATATGGGAACTCTAATAGCCTCATATCGACTTTGAATTTGTGTCTTTGGAGGTTCTTCAGCTTTGGTGGGCTTAGTTGGAGTTTCTGCTTCAGACATGATTGTGTTTGGATCTTAAACTATTTATGTGTTAACAGATAGGATCTGATACCACTTGTTAGGTCACACACACACTGTAGAGGGGGCTGAATACAGTGTATAGCACAATCAAATCGAACTTTTATAACTTAAGTAACATAAAACAAACTTTATTGAAACAATAAACTCTATTACAGTATGGAACTGTTCTCTCTCAGTGATGAACAAATATCACGAGAGCTGTTAGGGTTACAAATGAATAATCTTCTCGATTGTGATAGCACTTATAGTGTAAACCCTATGTCTGTGTTTATATACTACACAGTTATAAGATAATCGCTAATTGATATGGAATATAATTCTGCTTCCTAAAATATATCAATCAGATACCTTTTCTTCCAAGTATTCTATTCTTCATAGAATTCCATCTTCATGCATATCTCTTCTTATGTTTGTCTCGATCTTCTTTCCTTTAACCAGCTGCCTTCCTTATCTGAACGTCCTTAAGTACTTAAGTTCTGATATCCATCTTTTGATGATTATCTCCTGATAATATAAGTACTGATATCCTTAAGTCCTGACTTCCAGTAAGTACTGATTTATCCTGTTTAAGTAAGATCTGAAAACTAAACATAAATCACATTAGCCATGACATTATCAAATATATCTAACATCAACATACAGATTGCAGAACCATCAGTACTTGTTGAAAGCTTGGCTTTATAAATGTTACCATGCCTGTATCCTTTCAGAATAACTTTGCCTGTAGATTTGCTTACAATTTCACAGTGTTCTTCAAAGAAATCAACATGATAAGCTTTGTCACAGATTTGACTTACACTCAGCAGATTGTGTTTAAGTCCTGAGACTGGAGCTACTTTTTCAATGACGACATTCCCAAGATTGATATTGCCATATCCCAGAGTTTTTCCAATGTTGCCATCTCCATAAGAAACACCTGGGCCAGCTTTCTCCATAAAGTCTGATAGCAGGGCTTTATTTCCAGTCATATGTCCTGAACATCCACTGTCCAGAACTAGGATGTTCTTCCTGTTGCCCTGCAATCACAAAGACCACTAATGATTACTTTTACGGACCCATACTTGCTTGGATCCTTTGGTCTTTTTAAGTTTGTTAACATTTGCAGCGGATTTAGCATCAGAGTTTATATTAACAGATTTCTTATCAGAATTTGCAATATTAGACTTTGCATCAGAACTTACACTAGAAGGAATAATGCTATTTTTCTTTATAGAAAGTTTTATTTGATAATAGTCATAGTACAAACTATGATATTCCTTAAAAGTATAAATGGAATGGCATAAACTACCACAATGAAAACAAGGATTTTGTGGCTTAAATCTAACAGACTGACTCTTAACTCCTGACTTTGAAGGTAAGGAGTTTATGTTCTTATTCTTCCTGCAAAAAGAAGCCAGATGGTTAGAGTTTCCACATTTATGACATGTTTTTCATGGAGCATTAGGAACAGGCTTATAATTTTTACTTTTGTTCACACCTTCCTTTCCATTCCTATTTTTCCTAGGTGGCTTTACTTGTTTACATTCTTAATATATTTCAGCTTATGTTTAAGCTGCTTCTTTGTCATTAAGCCTATGTTGACTTCAGTTGGCTTATCCTATTTAGGTTTTTCAGAAGTTAATTTCTCCTTAACTTCTGAGTTCTCAATATCAGTCTTTGCAGTTACAAACTTAACAGGATTTACCTTTGAATTTTGTTTAACAACTATAGGCTCATTTTCTACAGTTCCCTTACTGTTCTTATCATCTCCATATCCTAAGCCCTCTTTCCAGTTTCCACTACAAAGAATATCCCGAGTTGCTTTACCAGAGTTAGTCCAAGTCCTAATAATCTCTCTTTCCTTTTCTAACTCAATTTTTAGAGATTCATTCATTTTTAGCACTTCATCCCTAACATAAAAGGCATCATCTCTATCTTTCTGAGTTTGATGGAACATGACTAACTCTTTTTCTAAATAATCATTCCTCTTTTTATAAGAAATATTTTCAGAAGTTAATCTTTCACATGTTAAAGTTTGATCTTTATAACTAATGAACATGGTCGTAAGATACCTTCTCAAATCAGTAATATCATCAATATGAAAGGAATAGTTTTTCTCAACCTCAGAATCTGAAGCATCTGACCAGCTTTTCTTCTTTGTGACAAGAGCCTTGCCTTTGTCACTCTTCCCTTTTCTGTAATCAGGAGATATGTGGCCTTTCTCACCACAGTTGTAGCATTTAACATTTGAGTAATCTCCTCTTTCAGACTTTCCTCCTTTACCTTCAGATTTTTTGAAACCTTTCTTATTAGAACTTGCACCTTTCCTGGAAAACTTCTTTCCTCTCTTAAATTTCAATCTTTGTGATTCCTTTCACCATAAGAGCACACAGCTTCATCATCTCCTCATCAGGGTCCATCTCAGGTATACTTTCAGTTTCTGAGTCATCATCACTATCAGAACTTGATGACTCAGTATTAGACTTAGTGATGAGAGCCTTTCCCTTGCCTTTCTTTGAGGCAGCAACTTTGAGACTTTCCTCCTCAGCCACAAAAGCAATTGTCCTTGCCTTTCTTCCATTCCTCTTGCTTCTTTGTTCCATCTCAAGTTCATGAGTCTTGAGCATCCCATAAATTTCATCAAGAGTTGTTTCATCAAGATTATAGTTGTCTCTTATTATTGTGGCCTTCAAATCCCATCTTTCAGGAAGAGCTAACAGGAATTTAAGATTTGGATCTTCAATATCATACTCTTTTTCAACTAGTGACAAATCATTCAAGAGTTTGATAAATCGGTCATATAAATTAGTTAATGACTCATCAGGCTTTGAGTCAAAGTGCTCATACTCTTGAGTGAGTATAGTCTTCCTGTTCTTCTTAATTGAATCAGTTCCCTGATACCTTTTTTCCAAAGCATCCCATATCTCTTTTGCAGTCTTGCATTGAATTACCCTGTTTGACATGACATTATCAATGGCACTATGCAGCAAGTGTCTTACCATTGCATCCTTCGTAATCGATGAGATATCTTCAGCAGTGTAATCACTTTTCTCCTTTGGTACAGACTTTGCTGGCTGACCTGCAACTTCCATAGAGAGTTTGGTTGGCATATGTGGTCCTTCATTAATCCTGTCGAGATATTCTGGATCTATAGCTTCCAGAAACATAGCCATCTTCACTTTCCATATGGAATACTCAGAAGGTTTCAACATGGGAACTCTTATAGTCTCATATCGACTATGGGTTATGGTTTTTGGAGGTTCTTCAGTTTTGGTGGGCTTGGTTGGAGTTTCTTCTTCAGACATGATTGTTTTTGGATCTTAAACTGTTTATGTGTTAACAGATTGCTCTGATACCACTTGTTAGGTCACACACACTGTAGAAGGGGGTTGAATACAGTGTATAGCACAATCAAATCGAATATAAGAACTCATGTAACAGAAAACAGATTTTATTCACTACAATAAACTCTGTTACAATATGGAACTGTCCTCTCTCAGTGATGGATAAATTATCACGAGAGCTGCTAGGGTTACAAAGAATAATAACTTCGATGATGATAACACTTATAGTGTAAACCCTATGTCTGTGTTTATGTACTATACAGTTACAAGATAATGTTCTAATTGACATGGAATATAATTCTGCTTCCTAAAATATATCAACTAGTTATCTTTTCTTCCAAGTATTCTATTCTTCATAGAATTCTTTCTTCATGCATATTTCTTTCTGTCTTAGTCTCGATCTTCTTTCCTTTCAATCAGTCGCCTGCCTTATCTGAAAGTCATCTTAAGTCCTGATATTATCTCCTAATAAATATCTTCTGATAACTTAAGTTCCGATCACTTAAGTTCTGATATCTTCAGTTATGTCTTCAGTATAAGTGCTGATTTCCAGTTAAGTACTGATTTATCCTGTTAGGTAAGATCTGAAAACTAAACATAAATCATATTACACATGACATTATCAAATATATCTAACACTTGGATTGAGAGATTTGGATGCCTTCATCAGATTGCCTTATTTGCGATCCCAAAAAAAAGTTTAATTCTCCCATCATACTCATCTCGAATTCTTTACTCATATTTTCAGAGAATTCTTTACATAGTGCATCATTTGTTGAGCCAAATATGATGTCATCTACGTATATTTGTACGAGCAAAATATCATCTTTTTCTTGCCTCGTAAATAAGGTTTTATCGGCCGTTCCCATCTTAAATTTATTTTCTAGTAGGAACTTGCTCAACCTTTCATACCATGCTCTTGGGGCTTGTTTTAAACCATATAGAGCTTTATATAATTTATAGACATAATCGGGATGTGTTGCATCTTCAAACCCGGGAGGTTGTTTCACATATACTTCTTCTTCCAAAATCGCGTTTAACAATGCAGATTTCACATCCATTTAATAGACTTTGAAATTTTTATGACAAGCATAAGCCAATAGCATTCGAATTGATTCAATTCTTGCTACCGGTGCATATGTTTCATCAAAGTCTATTCCTTCCATTTGGGTATATCCTTGTGCAACTAATCTTGCTTTATTTCGAACTACCGTTCCATTCTCGTCTAATTTATTTCGAAATACCCATTTTGTACCAATTATGGAAGTATCATGAGGCTTAGGGACAAGTTCCCAAACTTTACTATGAGTAAATTGGAGCAATTCATCTTGCATAGCAAAAATCCAATCCTCGTCTAATAAAGCCTATTTCATGGTCTTAGGTTCTATTTGAGATAGATAACTAAGATGATTCACAACGTTTTGAACTTGTGACCGCGTTTGAACTCCCTTCCTTAAGTCTCCAAGCACATATCTAATGGATGACTTTTTATAGTGGGAATTGCTTGAGGAAGTTCATCTTCCTTTTCGTCCAACTCTAATGGATTTTTATATACGGGAATCCCGAGATCCATATTTTTGAATTGTCGAATAACCTTTTCAATATCATCTTGTTCAACATTTTCTTGGTCACCAAGATCTTTATATTTCGTCGGTGGTTTACTTTCATCAAAAACGACATTCGAAGATTCTTCCACCACAAGTGATTTGAGGTTAAACACTCTGTAAGCTTTACTATTTTTCGAGTATCCAAGAAATATACCTTCTTTTGATTTAGGATCAAACTTCGTAAGGTACTCTTTTGAATTTAATATAAAGCACTTGCTTCCGAATACTCAAAAGTAGCTTAGTTTTGGAGTTTTACCAAAATATAACACATAAGGAGTCTTTTGTTTTATAGGTCGTAGCAAAACCCGATTAAGAATATGGCAAGCGGTTGACATAGCCTCGGCCCAAAAATATTTAGGTCGACGATATTCATTTAGCATTGTGCTAGACATTTCTTGGAGTGTTCTATTTTTCCGTTCAACTACTTCGTTGGATTGAGGAGTGTATGGAGCGGAAAAATTATGTGTGATGCCATGTTCATCACAAAAGTTGGTGAAACTTGAATTCTCAAATTCTTTACCATGATCAGTCCTTATATAGACTATGGTTTTATTTTGTTGATTTTGAATCCTTTTACATAACGATGAGAAGGATTCAAAAGCATCACCTTTAGCTTTGAGAAATTCAGTCCATGTAAATCGTGAATAATAATCCACAACTACCAACGTATATGAGCAACCTCCGAGACTTTGTATTGGAACCGGACCAATAAGATCCATATGTAGTAGTTCGAGAGGTCTCGAGGTAGATACCATAAACTTTGCTTTGTGAGAAACTCTAATTTGTTTACCAACTTTGCAAGCTTCACAAGTATGATCTTTATGATAGTTTAGTTTTCGTATACCTCGGACATGGTCTTTAGTTGATATATTCTTTATCAACTTCATGTTGGCATGTCCTAATCTTCGATGCCATAGCCATGGATCATCATTTATAGTGATTAGGCACACGTTCACTTGCTTGCTCATGTCACAAGTATAAACATTTTTATTTCTAGGGCAAGTGAGAACCAACTTTCCAAATTTATCTAATATAGAACAATGAGTAGTGTAGAAAATTACCTTGTAATCATTGTCACATAATGACTAATTGAGAGAAGATTGTACCTTAACTCGTTGACCAATTGAACATCAGAAATTTTAACTTTCCCATTTCTGATATCTCCGATGCCGATAATGTTTCCTTTACTACTATCACCAAATGTTACGCTCCCCGCGGTAACCTTTTTAATGTTGTTCAAGAGTGACTTATTACCGGTCATATGTCTTGAACATCCACTATCAAGGTACCATATGTCTTGTTTCGTGGCAAGATAAACCTCTTGATTTGAAGAGGAGATTTCCGTTGAGGTAGTTTCATCTCCGAGAGCCATTAAGCATAGATTGACCACTTCTTCACTAGCTTCCGGAGCTTCTTCATCTTTTCTTAGATCCCAACCATTTTCGGCCACGAGACTTCGTCCTTTTGAAAGTTTAGGACATTCTCTTTTATAGTGACCGGGTTGTTTACACTCGAAACACACATCTTGTGTTTCCTCCGGAGATGGATCTTTAGGTTTTGGAGGAGTGTAAACAGGATGGTTTGTAGTAGTATTGGCATTACTATAGGTATTTATATTTTGATTTCCTTTGCCTTTGTTGTAGCTCATTGACGGATAATTACTCTTATAATTGGAAGAATAATTTTGAGAGTAATTTGGCCTTCCATTAGAGTTAAAAACTCTTTGTTGATTATTTAATTTAAGGAAGCCTTTTCCGTATCTTTGAGCTTTGCTTTGAAGCACACGACGAAGTTGTCTCGTGAGTAGAGCAATTTCACTCTCATCGAGATTTTGAAGTTCCTCGTTTAACTCCTCATTGTTTTCATCTTCATCAATTAATATGGCCTTTAGAGCCATATTTTTCTTTTTATCCTCCACCTTTGGAGCAACCTTTTCCAGAACATTATCTTCTTCGTAAGCATGAAGATTTCCGAATAGGTTATCAATCTTATACTCATTTAAGTTGTGCATCTCTTTTATAGTAGTGACTTTAACCTTCCAACTAGGAGGTAGAGATTTGAGCACTCTTCTATTCTTTTCATTTTGAGTATAATTCTTTCCAAGTTGAGATAACTCATCGATAATACGAGTAAATCTTGTTTCTATAAGATTCGCTCACCCCTACTCCAAGTTTCACATCCCGCCTTTTATCCTGTTTCGTGATGGTGCACCCTCTAATAGATTCGCTCACCCCTACTCCAGTCCCCGAGCTCCTCTCCCAGACTCGGGATTTTCCCTCATAATAAACTCGCTCCTTTAGTAGGCGGAGAAGCTTTTACACCCTTACAAGTATTTGTCTTGGTGCGTAACACAAGGGTCACCACCTCAAAATAAATGTAATATCTACACAACTTATCTTAGACAATAACTCCCCGCTATTTCTTCAAAGTTAATGTAGAGCCTTTGTGTGGACTTGGCTTCCTTAGCTTTTGTCGGTCTTGGATCTTAGTGATCCGGTCTTGGGTCTTTCCTCTTCTTCATGGTGCAAAGACTACTAACTCCCCGTTAGTACGTCTAGGACTTGGGTCTTAGAATGAGAATCACCTCACGTCACTTCACCTCACTACAAAACTAATAAGACAATCCACGAAACAAACCAAGTATAGAAAAGATGGTTTGAACTAGTATGTTACTGTACTAGGCCACCAGTAGTATAATATTCAAATAAGAATATTAAAACTAAATAACAATACTTGACTTAAGAATAATACAAGATGGTCAAGTATATTTATGATTACTCCTTTATAGATTTAATAAAGTTGTGGAGTAATATGAGAAGTCTTTTATAAAAAGCACGTATAGCTTATGACTTCTTTAGTATTTTTCTTCTTTCGATTACATATTTATAAATCGAAGAATACTTTAGTTACAATCTCAGAATTGTAACTTATCCTTTACGCTCGTAGGCTTAAGGATTTTAGTATACTTATGTTTTGACACTTATGTGGTCAAAGTATACTTTTAACTTCAAGCACTTGTATAAGTTTTATGATTCTTAGCCAAGATCCAAATAATAGAAGTGCAAGTAATTGATGTAAGATCGTGCTTTTGAAGTTTAGATGAATAATTATGAGTAGTTTATATATATCGAATAATAACCCCACGGAACATTGAAAGATGTTAGAAGGGGCTTATACGATATGTCTCCTAATTGTTTATATACACGATATGTGTTAGCCAAGATCCAATTAAAGAGCGTTAAAATAATTGGCTAACTCGTGGATTTGATTCGTCTTTAAATAATAAATGATTACGAAGTGTTTATAGGTCGAGTTATAATCCCCCGGAACACTAAAGATGTTAGAAGGGATTAAACTATACTTCGTAATATTTTATGTGCACGACATTTGTTAGCCAAGATCCAATTAAAGAGCATAAAAATAATTGCCTAACTCGTGAACTTAATCCATTTTGATATTTGACAAATTATGAAGAATTTATAGATCGAGTTATAATCTCCCGGAACACTAAAGATGTTAGAAGGGATTAAACTTTGCTTCATAATTATTTATGTGCACGAATAATTGTTAGCCAAGATCCAATTAAAGAGTGTGAAAGTAATTGGCTAACTCGTGAACTTGTGTCAAATTTAAATCTCACTCTTGGAGATTAAGTACTTATCTTTATAGATCTTCTTGATGAAATGATTTTTTGAAGATCAAGTACTTATTCGAATTCCAAGTTCGAATCTTTGTTCTCTTTACCCTTGAGAACTTTCTGTATAAGAGATCTTATATTAGAGTTTAAGATGAAGTAGAGAAGTTAAGTACAAAGCTCAAATAAAAAGAACTCAAATAAGAAGCTAAAAGTTACCACTTTTGAAGAACGGTCGGAAAAGTTTGCCGGAAGTTCGGCCGGATTTTGGCACATTGGTTGAACTTGGGAAGCCCTTCGAGAGGCCGGGAAGTGGTAATGGATGAGCTCACTTGGTGGGATAAAGTTTGGTTGGGTGAAGCCAAGCTTGGGTTTCAAAAACCTTGTATATATGTAAGTATAGAGAAGAGAGAGAAGGTTTTTGAGAAGAAGTGTGTGTATAGAATTTGAAAGAGATGAAGAGAAGCACTTCTTGAAAAAATCCCAACAACTTTTTGTCTCTTTAGCTTCATGAAAATGGGTTGTGGTGGGGGTTTATTTATAGGAGAAGTTGGGTGGATTGAATGGTGGAGATTTGAGGAAAATGGATGGTGGATGGTGTATGTCACTTGGATTGATGACTTGGAAGGCAAAGTGTGTTTCTTTGCAACTTGTCATAAGAGGCAAACTACTTTATAGGTTCAAATCTTATCTGAGATATTTGAATTAATATATATTTTCCTTTTTCTTTTAATCATTGTTTAATCACTTAATTAAGGATTAAACAACATTAATTATGACCACCTTAAAAACTCCTAAATAAATACCATAAAAAATATGATAAATACTTAAATAATATAAAATGATTTCCTGCAAGTTTTGGTCAACTTTAGTCAATGGTAACTAGGTCAAACATGGTCAACTGTGGGACCAACTGCCTCGATTTTTGTGCCCGGACAACAATTCTCTGAATGCTACGAAATTTTTACCATACTTAGAAATACCATTTAAATGATCCATACCAAATTTCAAGTGATTCTAGCATGTGGAAGTATTTTATCTAAAAATGAAACTGTTCTGTCAGCCTTTCTTCCGAATAAAAATATCATTGGTCTTGAAATAAAGGAGATGGATCTTTTGACCATAGTTTTGACTTGTATAAATACTTAACATATATTTCCTATATTATAAAATATATTTGGATGATAGGAAATGTGTTTGAGTATTTTTGAATAATTTTCTCCGAGAAATGCTGATTTTACGAGACGGGAGAAAATTACTGTAAGTATACATAAATGAGTTGCAGAACTGGATATTAATATTCCAACCATGAATATTAATAATCTTTGAATAAAAACTCTTTTGATATATGTAGAGATATATTTTGGAGCGAAGAGTATAAATATTTTTGATATAGCACGAGACCTCTAAAGAATATTTCTGATATATTCCTTATTCGAGCTTGTTGCCATATTCCTGTCGCAACACAGATTTAAGAGATATCATATCTTGATATTTGTTCTTTGATCATATTTCCTTAGAGATATATTCTATAAAGATATAATTTTGAAGTTTTTGCAAAATTGGAATATCTCTTTATTTTTGACAAACATGATTTTGCTAGTTTGACTTTTTGACTTTGATTTGGATCAATTAAATTCATGTCCTAATGGCGAGGATCTATGTGTTCTTAATTTTATGTTTAACCGTACAAATACCAAAATAAATAATATATCGAAGATATCCTTTCAAAGTATTTCTCTAAGAATTATTTGGGATCAGGATATCACCAACAGAAGATTAAACCTGAAGATATACTAAAGGCAGCTTTCAGAACAAGATATGGTCATTATGAATTCTTAGTGATGTCTTTTGGATTGACCAATGCCCCAGCTGCATTTATGGATTTGATGAACAGAATTTGCAAGGAATATTTGGACAAGTTTGTAATTGTGTTTATTGATGATATTTTGATCTACTCAAAGTCAACGGATGATCATGAGGAGCATCTAAAGATATCTTTGGAAATTTTAAGAAAGAAGAAACTATATGCCAAAATTTCAAAGTGTGAGTTTTGGTTACAAGAAGTTCAATTCTTAGGACACGTAGTAAGTAATGAAGGGATCAAAGTGGACCCAACAAAGATTGAAGCCGTTATGAATTAGGAAAGGCCAAAAACACCAACAGAAGTAAGAAGTTTCTTGGGATTAGCGGGATATTATCGATGATTTGTTCAAGATTTCTCGAAGATTACGACGCCTTTGACGAAACTTACCAGGAGAAGTGAGAAGTTTATATGGAACGAGAAGTGTGAAGAAAGTTTCCAAGAATTGAAGAAAAGACTAATAACGGCACCTATTTTGTCACTTCCAGATGATTAAGGGAATTTTGTAATCAATAGTGATGCTTCCCATAAGGGATTAGGTTGTGTTTTGATGCAGCATGATAAAGTCATTGCATATGCGTCTAGACAACTGAAACCTCATGAGCAGAAGTATCCTACTCGTAACTTGGAATTAGCAACAATAGTATTCGCCTTGAAGATTTGGAGACATTACCTATATGGAGAAAAATGTGAGATCTATACGGATCACAAAAGTTTGAAGTACATATTCACGCAAAAGGAGCTTAGCATGAGACAGAGAAGATGGTTGGAACTGATCAAGGACTATGATTGCATAATTAACTATCATCCAGGAAAGGCAAATGTAGTAGTAGATGCATTAAGAAGAAAGGAAAGACTGAATATGTTAACAGTACCCGAGGAATTATATAAAGAATTTCAAAAGTTGGAATTGGAAGTTAGAATTTACAAGCCTAATGAAGCAAAGATGTATGGTATGATGTTTCAGCCAGAATTGCTAGGGAAGATAAAGAAATGTCAAGAGGAAATAATGGATTAGGATATCAATCATTTGGTTGGAGAAGAATTATGCACTCAAAAAGACGATCAAGGTATTCTCAGATTTTCTTCTAGAATTCGGATTCCATCGGTAACAGAATTGAAGAATGAAATTCTACAAGAAGCTCACAACTCAAGGTACTTAATCCATCCATGAAGTACCAAGATGTACAGAGATTTAAAAGAAAATTATTGGTGGTCAGACATGAAAAGAGAAATTGTGGAATGAGTTAGCAAATGTTACACGTGCCAAAGGGTTAAGGCATTGCACCATACACCAAGCGGATTGTTCTAGCCACTAGAGATTCCAGAATGTAAATGGGAACATATTGCTATGGACTTTATAGTCGAATTACTAAGGACGAAAGTGAATCACGATGCCATTTGGGTTATAGTGGACAAACTAACCAAATCAGCTCATTTCTTTTTAATTAATGAAAGATTCTCGTTGGAAAAGTTGGTTCACATGTATTTGAAGGAAATAATAGTTCATCATGAAGTCCTTGTGTCTATTGTATCTGATCGAGACCCAGGATTCAATTCAATATTTTGGAGAAGTTATCAAGAATTCTTGGAAACTAAGTTAAATATGAGTACGGCTTATCATCCGATGATAGACGGCCAGAGCGAAAGAACAATCCAAACAATTGAAGACATGTTACGTGTTTGTGCCATTGATTTCAAAGGAAATTGGGACGAGCATTTGCCCTTAGTAGAGTTTGCTTACAATAACAGTTATCATGCCAGTATCAAAATGCCTCCCTATGAAGCTCTTTATGGACGCAAATGCCGATCACCAGTGTATTATCTTATCGATCCAATACGATCCAACATGAACCAATATTCCATAAATATATATACCTTTTATTATCTTATTTTATTTGTATAAACATAATCGACCAATAAACATATAGGATTTATAGAGAAAAACCCTAAAAATGTTACGTTCTTCATAATCAAACCCACGAACGAAGGCGTTATCGAACTCCGATTCAAGCGTGCAATATATCAAATCGAAGCTCTCGAAATTACATTTCTGAATCAACCATCCATTTTTGTGCAGAAATCAAGGTATTATTTAATTATTTTATTTTGGATTATTTAGATATTAAATTATGAAATTTTATTCTTGATGTTTTTGATGTGATTTGATGGCATAATCATGTAGATCTTTTCTTCCTGGTCATTTTTGTATATTATATGACTAATTTGGAGTTCAATAACATGTCCAAATTGATGTTTGATCCTCTAATTTTAAAATTTGGGTTTATAGCTTTGAATGTTCTTAATCGAAATTTGGGTATTTCTTTATTTGGGGTTATAAGTTAAAATTGGTTATACCAAATTGTAGATCGTTGAAAAATGATTTGATTGGTATATAGCTTGTGAACGGATGATTCTTGGTTGGTGTTGGCCGGGAAAATGAACTCCGGTGGCGGCGGATTTTCAACTAAACACTCCGTTCGATTCGTTGGTTTTTCAGTAATTTTGACTCTGCAGATGAATTTGTAGGAACAAGAGCTTTGTTTCTTGTTAATATGTTAAATTTCTGGGCTCGATTAGAGGTGGTCGGAAAGCTCCAGTCGCCGTTATTGTCGATAGGCCGGCGGCGGATGGCGAGGCTTCGTCGGGGAAGATGGTGGGGGGAATTATACTTCCCACCCTTGAAGTTTACAAAATTATAAAATCCTGTATTGTAGTTTTAAAATTTACAAAACAGGATTTTGTTTTCAAAAATTATATTTTCATTTATTTTAAATTCATAAAATGTTTATTTAATTATTTTAAATTCAGAAATTTATTTTAATTATTAATTTATTCAAAAATAAATTAAAATTATTTTATTAATTAATTTTAATTAGTTTTTGATTATTTTAATTAATAGATTAATTATTAATCGATTAATTAATTTAATTAATTAATTATTAATTTTAATTAATTTAATAATTAGCTTTAATTATTTATTTTTGATTTAAAATTTCCAAAAAATAGTTTCGAGCTTTATAATATCATTTAAAATTATTTTCAAAGCTCGATAATTATTATAAAATTATTTTAAAGTCAGATTCTGGTGTTCGAACCCTACTATTTAATTATAAAATGATTCGGAATCCCGTTTAAATTCCGAAAAATGTTCAAAAATTCGTATATAATACCTAGAAAATCATTTTAACCCCGAGTCTTCTTTGAAAAATTATTTTGATCAAATATCTTACGAGCTACTTGCTATATGTGATCTGATTGATGTATAATATGACTGTCTGTGCATGGTTTGACTGCTTTTGCTATAATTTTCAATCTGGACGTCGGATTTTGGTGAAACGAAGGGTAGTTAGAAGCTTGTAACGAATAGAATGAGATGAGAATGAGTATTGATAAGTTCATGTGATGTTTAACAGATGAAATGAGACATAGAAAGGGAAAAAAAGTGGTTGACGAGTGAATACCAGTAGTCTATTATGAATGAAGTAAAGGTGAATTGATAAGGTAAGTGTTCCTATTCTTCTTGATTATATTGCAAGTGCTTCTGCTCTTTCTTGTGATATATTGCAAGTACCTTTGAACTCTCTTCATTATGTTATTCCAAATAGTCCTTGTTCTATATTGCAAGTACTTTGAAGTACTTAACCCTAAACCCTGATTCTTATCGATCTTGAGCCGAAAGCCTGATTTTTTGTAAACCATTGATTGTTGAATTCTTAAATATGAACCACACCTATACGATATTACTCCATAAATACATATCTACCACATACTGATTCTTGATAATAAATTGCCTAACATATCAGCCCTTCTGTCCAATATAATAGAAGACCAATTCTTGTAACTCTTGAACCCTTAGGTCTTCTACCTTCTGATTCTTTCCTTGATTGAAACCCAACCTTTATGATTTCCTTGTTATACCTTCACGGAATTACATATAATCCTATGCTTCAAGATAAATGTTGTTTATGATTCAACTATTGATTTATATTGCTTATTATATTATTATTCTGCAATTGGATTGTTTTTAAATATGGACCAGATTCATGGTCGGACCAGATTCGTGGTCATAATAGGCCAATGTGTGCCTTGGATCCAGTATATAGAGCAAAGCGGGGAGCCTTGCTCGGGATTAGTGCGTGACTAATCAGCAGCCTAACCTTGGTTTAAAAATAAAAGTGAATATCCAATTCTAATCATTGCTTATCAGTAATCTTGATTCCTTATATCATTTCAATTGATAATTGATTTATCTCAGTGTTGTCATTGTGACTCGCTGAGCTAGTTAGCTCACCCACGCAAATCTGTTTATATTCTTTCCAATGAAAAAGGAAATTGGTGGTAGCGAGGATCCCTAGATAAGTGTACGAGCTAGGTATCCGGGTTGAATGGAATAAGCTAGTAGATGATGTTTGGATTAGTTTGTGTTAGTAGTTTGTAATAAAGTGTACTTCCTTTGTAAGATAAATAAACTGGGATTTGGAACGATTATAATATAAATAAGGTTGTGGCTTGTGGGCATACTTTAAACTACTTTAATCCGTGGATAATGGTAAATAGGGTCATTGCATATATATTATTATATTCATAAACAGGTTTAAATATGGTGTGTGTGTGTGTGTTGTGGACCCCAAACTTCTGACCCGGGTTTGGAGGACGTTACAGTAAACCCATTCTTATTCACCTTCGCGTTCGCATAGAACTCGCGAACAACACTCATGGGCACAACAGCAGGTGCCTCACAAAAAAACCCAACCCATCTCCAAAATCATCTCAAGCAGCTTACCATCCTTACCCATTGGCATAAAATCCCTCTCCTTCCCTATCTACTTCGTCAACAGCCTCCGTAGTAGCAAACCTAGGCCTCATACCCCTAACACTTGAAGAATCAGTGGTGCTGCTACTAACTTGAGTCCTTGCTCTCTTTGGTGCCATTAGATTTGAATAAGTTGAGAAAAGAAAAGTGTATATAAGAGAGATTTAGGTTTGAGAATTGAAAAGTATGGTGGTGATGATTGTGTTTAAGTGTATGTATATATAGAGATTGAGAATTAGAATTAGAATAGAAGTAGGTTAAAAATATGGGATTAGTGGGGATAATGGGTTGTAAAAATTGATAAGGAGAAGAATTAGGGTAGTGGGAAGAGTGCGAATCGGCTGGAGTTTTTATTTTTGTTTGAATTTTCCTTTTTATGCTTTTTTTTCTTCTATAAGGGGTCAGCACGGGCGCGCCGTGTCTCTGGAGTTCCAGCGCGGCCGCTCCGCTTCCAAGCGCGAGCACGCTGTGCTTCTGTACTTTCAGCGTGGTCGCCCCACCAGGCAGTGCGGGCGCCGTGCTTATGGAAAAAACACCCTGTTCTCTGTTTTTCTAATTTTTTATCTTTTGCTCTGCTTTTCTTCTTTATATCTTCTACTAATGTACAACAAGCTTGGGTTGCCACCCAAGAAGCGCTTGGTTTACATCGCTAGCTTGACGTAGAATCCCGAGATCAAGTGACAATATAACGGCACTAACCATCTCACGGTTTGCCGTATTCCCATAGTAATGCTTCAAACGATGTCCATTCACCTTGAATGCTGTTGGATTTTAATCGCAGCGGAGGCATGGAAAAACACTTTTACACATATAAAATTCAAATAAAAGCATATAAATCGTGATTAAAACATATGAATCGATTACTAACCTTTAATAGCGATCCAAAAGCAACGATCGGAGATCCTTAGCAGCTGCTCCTCAAACGTGAAGCACTCCACCGGTTTCCACCAAGAAAACGACGTTAAGGAGGAGGAGGTGGAGAGAATTAGGTTTTCTGAAAAAATTTGGGTTGGAATAAAAATAGGGTTTATAATAGTATATTTATAGGCAAAATTTTCAGCTGAAATTTTCCCATAAAATATTATTATTATTAACCCATTTATTATTCTCATTAATAATTAAAACACCTTTTAATTATTAATCCTTTTTCTAAACACTTTAGAAATAATTCACTCTCTTGATTTAATTTCCAAAAATTAAATTCTTAATTAATAATATTAAGAACTTTTCTTAATTAATTTATAATCAATTAAATCTAATTTAATCAATTATTAAATTTGCCAATTAATTATTTATTTCATAAATAAATAATTATCAGCCATTATTAATTAATTCCTCCACCATTAAATCATTCTCTTTTTATGGTGTGACCCTGTAGGTTCAATATTAAGCCGGTAGTAGAAATAAATAATAATAAAACTATTTTATCATTATTTATATAAATTCTCTAATTTATTAAATATGATTAATTAATTAATCATATTTATTCTACATTGTGAAGGATACTTCTCAGCATATCGCGACTATCCGGATAATACGAATTCACTGCTTAGAATACCAAGAACCTATTCAGTGAATAGTTACCGTACAATAAACTCCTTCTACCCTACAATGTCCTGATTAAATAAAAGGCATGGATCTTGTGTCAAGCCTATCTAATTTAATCACTTGCTTACCATTTACTATGCTTAGTTCTATGCAAATTAGAAACTCCTTTCTAATTTCATTCACTCTGGCCAGAGATTCCTGAACTAGCATAAGTGGATCAGCCTTGAACATTCGCTTCCTTCACTGGAAGGGGTAGATCCTTTATTGATCATACACTATCTTCGTGTACAAATTCCTATACCCAGTAGAGCCCTAATAATTGTCCCTGGAGACTAAGAAGGAAACCAAAGCATAGTTCAGTGTACACAAGATGACTATGATGACCTCAAGTCTAAGGATACTTGTACAACTATCACTATGTGAACAACTGCTGACACGTGAGTGAACTCCATCAGTTGTTCAGCTGTGCGAGTCATGTTCAGTGAACTTATTCTATAATAAGCACCTACATACTAGCTATATTGTCACCACACAAATATCTATGAGAACAGACATCCTTCAAAATGAAGCAAGCATAGTATGTACCGATCTTTGCGGATTATTAATTACTAGTTAGTAATCCTATGACCAGGAACTATTTAAGTTTAGAGTTATCATCTTTTAGGTCTCACTATTATGATCTCATCATAATCCATAAAAGCTTTACTCTAAACTATGGTATCTTATTTAAACACTTAAATAGATAGATCCCGTAATAAAAACAAAACAAGTCTTTTATTAATATCAATGAAATCAAAACAAATTACATAAAAGTTATTCCTAAATCCTAATACATGATTGGACTTAGGACATATTTCTTTCAATCTCCCACTTGTACTAAAGCCAATCACTCTGGTATCTAATACCCATCTAGTCTTTATGACGATCAAAGTGACTTTTATAAAGTAGCTTTGTGAGTGGGTCTACTATGTTGTTATTTGTGTCAACTCTATTTCAATTCAACACAAGAAATGTTATTGCGCTCCCACTAACCCTTTTGTAGACACATGGTTCATCTACGTTTTTCATAAAACCAAACTCTTTTGATTGTCTCATCAAAACGGATGTTCCATCTACGAGAAGCTTGCTTTAAACCACATATGGTTCACAGCAGCTTACACACTAGGTTTTCATTTCTCTTGGAAAGAAAACATCTGGCTATTTGCCAGATCTCATAGTCGTAGTAAGCAGCATTCGCAAGCAAAATCCGAACTGATTATAACAGGGCTACAGGTAAAAGGTTTCATCAAAGTCAATCCATTGCCTTTGTTTGAATTCTTTTGCCATAAGCCTGGCCTTAAAGGTCTCCACCTGGCCATCTGCTCTAATCATTCTTTTGTATCCCGTATACATAGATTTCATTCCGAATTTCATGGCACTATGCCATTTCTCTGAGTCAACACTACTCATAGCCTCATTATAGGTAACAGGGTCGTCATCATCAATGATCGACAACTCATTGTCATTCTCAATGACAAGGCCATATTAACTCTCAGGTTGGCGAGACACTCTCCCTGACCTACGAATGGGCTGTTCCACAGAAGGTTGTTCAGTCAGAACAGGTGTTTCCACTTGATCCGTAGTAGTTTGTGCTTCTTGAACTTCATCAAGTTCAATTTTGCTCCAACTGTTTCCTTTAAGGATAAACTCCTTTTCCAAGAAGGTAGCATGTCTGGAGACAAACACCCGATGATCGGTGTAAAAGTAATACCATAAATTCTCTTTAGGATATCCCACAAAACTACATTTTACGGATCGATATTCCAGCTTATCTGGGTCAACTTACTTGACATAAGCTGGACATCCCCAAATCTTAACGTGTTTAAGACTCGGTTTCCTTTCTTTCCATATCTCATACGGAGTTTGAGGAACAGATTTGGAAGGCACCTTATTCAGTAAATATGTTGAGGTTTCCAATGCATAACCCCATAGGAATACTGGAAGATTTGCATAGCTCATCATGGACCGAACTATGTCTAACAAAGTTCGATTTCTCCTTTCAGATACCAATCTGGAGGCGTCCACTGGGAGACTATACCATTTACTTTGAGATAATCCAAAAACTCTCCATTCAAGTATTCACCACCTCGATCTAATCGAAGAATTATAATATTATGTTTGGTTTGTTTCTCCACTTCATACTTATACTCTTTGAACTTTTCAAAGGCTTCAGACTTGTGTTTCATCAAACACATATCCGAATCTAGATCTATTATCCATGAAAGTAATGAAGTATGAAAATCCACCCATGGCTTGCGTAGACATTGGTCCACATACATCTGTGTGTACGATTCCTAGCAAATTTGCAGCCCTCTCTCCATGTCTACTAAATGGAGACTGAAGTGCCACAATGAAGTGAGATTTTCATCATCCCTTTTCTTTTATTAGTTTGTTCTATCTGAAGTAAATTATGTCACATTTATACAGACCATTATTTAAAGTACCACGTCCATGAAGAATATTATCTCTAAGAATAGAACATTTATTATTCTCAATAATAAATGAAAATCCAGCCAAGTCTAACATCGGAATAATATTCCTCACAATCGAGGGAACAAAATAACAATTATTTAAAAACAATAGTCTTGCCCGTAGGCATACGTAGGCATATGTAAATGAAATGATTCTACATCTTCAGTAGAAACTCTTGCTCCATTTCCCATCAGTAGAATCACCTCCTCTTCCTCAAGAGTCCTACTTCTCCTTAGTCCCTGCAACAAATTACAGATATGAGAACCACAGGCGGTATCTAATACCCAAGTAGAAATTTGATTTAATGACATATTCACTTCTATCATGAACATGCCTGAATCAGAAGCGGTAGTCTCACTACCCTTCTTCTTCTTCAATTCTGCAAGGTATACCTTGCAGTTCCTCTTCCAGTGCCCCCACCTTGTTACAATGAAAGCAAACAACTTTGCTCTTGGGGTCTTCAACTTTTGGTGGAACCGGCATTTTCTCAACTACTTTCTTCTTCTTGGAAGGGTTCCTCTTCCTTTTCTTAGGATTGGAACCTTCACCAATTAGAAGAACAGAACTCTTCTTAGGGGGAAAATTTGATTCCGCAGTCTTCTACATGTTGTGGAGTATAGGCAGGCTGACATCCAACTTATTCATATGAAAGTTCACAACAAACTGCGAGAACGAACTCGGAAGCGATTGCAAGACCAAGTCTTGGCTCAGCTCCCCATCCATGGCAAAACCAAGTTGTCCAAGACGTTCAATCAAATTGATAATCTTAAGTACATGGTCATTCACAGATGATCCCTCAGACATCCTACAACCGAACAACTCGTTCGATATCTCATATCGAGCTGTCCTCCCTGCCACATCATACAACTCTTGTAGATGCATGAGGATAGTGTGAGCATCCATATGCTCATGTTGCTTCTGTAGCTCAATGTTCATGGAAGCTAGCATGATGCATTGAGCAACATTTACATCATCTACCCACTTACGATACACAACATGTTCATTATTATGTGCATTACTAGCAAGTTCAGTAGGCTTATGTGAGTCAATCACGTATTCCAGCTTCTCAATCCTGAGAACAATTCTCAAGTTTCGAAGCCAGTCAGCATAATTAGGACCAGTCAACTTGTGAGCATCCAGTATGCTCCTGAGTGATAGTGCAGAAGACATAATGTATATTGTAAATCTGTAAATGATAAACACATAACAATACTTAGCAAATATTCGATTTCATTTTAAAACACTATATGAATCGGGTCTTTATTCATAAGTGGCTCCCACTAGTTTATCTAATTTATTCAACCCCTACATGAAAAATTAAGCATTCATAATGCCAGTGGGAATATGGATCCTATATTCCATTACACAACCCTGGCTGTAGCACGAACCGCCATGTAATGTTCAATAGGCAGACAACTCTTATCAATTACATCTTATGTTATTCCCTAATCAAACTTTAGCCTCTTGAATAATTGAGTCACGGCTGTGGCACGACAAACTCAATATTCTAAGTCATGTCTAACCCAACATTTCGTACAATTGAATCAGTCCCCAAAGGCCCACGGCTGTGGCACGTACCGACCTTTAGATTCTTATTCAATGTGCACATCTCTATGTAATAGACAAGTATTTCTTATTTCGAAATCAAAGCCCTCGGCTGTAGCACGAACCGACAATGATTCAAAAATAAGAACTACTTTCTATCATGTTGGAAGGCTATGACCGACACAAGCCCGTTGTGTCATTGGCCAATTACTACTTGATATTATTTAATTTTAGAGGGATTATATTACGTTGCAATCATAATCATATTATAAAGAAATTCTTCCTTTTAAATTAAATATTTCAAATCAATAATCAATAATCAGATGATTCCCAGATCGGGTGGAGCATTGTCAAGAGGCGTCACTTAATAACCCTTTCTTACAGATAGAAATCTGTTGTTGACAGAATCATCCTTTCTCTCATATCGAAAATTCATATTCAATTACGTGTTTCATAAACATAAGAATCTCATGATTGTATTCATAATATTATTATTAAGGTTATGAAACAATTTCACTATACTAGATTGTCTAACAAGCGCCTTATATTCATTTAAGTTCACCTAAATCTATCATCGCATGATAAACTAAGCATATATCACATATATAAACATGAATAAACATCAAGGTAGGCATGTTACATCATCTAGCATATTGGTCTAAGCATTATATATCTCTATGTATCGCATGAAGCATTTAAAAGCAGTTAAAACAGTTAAAAATAACTTTAAAACACTTTTGGAAATATAAACAGTTCAAAACTTTTATATAAACTAAATTTTGATCACTCCATTAGATCCGTCTCGGAAAAACGAATCCAACGATATAATGAACGCCCAAAACGGAGTTACGAAACTCCCAGAAATCAAATTTAATGTGGACAGTCAGGCTGTAACGCATTACAAGAACGCGTTACAAGCCCTGTAACGCATTCCGGTGATGCGTTACAACCCTTTTCAGCCATTAAAAGGTGTAACGCATTCCATGAATGCGCCACAGGGTGTAACGCATTCCGTGAATGCGCCACACCCCCCCCCCCACCCCACCCCCCCCCCCCCCCGCGCGCGTGCGCCACACGCGCCTGCAGCTGCCGCCGCCTGACATCTTCTCGAACTCCGTGCAGCCGTACCTGACTTCTGTGTCTTCTCTTCACACAGCAGCACATATCATGTGCTTTTCTTTTTCAACATCAACAAACAAACAGCAGCAGATGCATAATATATATATACTTATAATTTATATATATATGATTTTTTAATTACGAATTTAATTGCAAGATCTTCAAAAATTCATAATAAAAAATCTATACATCATAAAATTATAAGAAAAATACCCAGACGATCTACAACACTTGTAGAACCCAGATCAACATTCAAAATAATTCTGAGAAATGATTTCTCATCAGACAAAATTAATACATGATATAACTTGTAAAAATCATAATTAATTCATACAAGCACATAAAATTTTGAAATTTTTACCACAGATCTATATGCATACAACCTATGCTCTGATACCATTGTTGGATTTTAATCGCATCGGAGGCATGGTAAAACACTTTTACACATATAAAATCCAAATAAAAGCATATAAATCATGATTAAAACATATGAATCGATTACTAACCTTTAATAGCGATCCAAAAACAACGATCGGAGATCCTTAGCAGCTGCTCCTCAAACGTGAAGCACTCCACCGGTTTCCACCAAGAAAACGACGTTAAGGAGGAGGAGGTGGAGAGAATTAGGTTTTCTGAAAAAATTTGGGTTGGAATAAAAATAGGGTTTATAATAGTATATTTATAGGCAAAATTTTCAGCTGAAATTTTCCCATAAAATATTATTATTATTAACCCATTTATTATTCTCATTAATAATTAAAACACCTTTTAATTATTAATCCTTTTTCTAAACACTTTAGAAATAATTCTCTCTCTTGATTTAATTTTCAAAAATTAAATTCTTAATTAATAATATTAAGAACTTTTCTTAATTAATTTATAATCAATTAAATCTAATTTAATCAATTATTAAATTTGCCAATTAATTATTTATTTCATAAATAAATAATTATCAGCCATTATTAATAAATTCCTTCACCATTAAATCATTCTCTTTTTATGGTGTGACCCTGTAGGTTCAATATTAAGCCTGTAGTATAAATAAATAATAATAAAACTATTTTATCATTATTTATATAAATTCTCTAATTTATTAATATGATTAATTAATTAATCATATTTATTCTACATCGTGAGGGATACTTCTCAGCATATCGCGACTATCTGGATAATACAAATTCACTGCTTAGAATACCAAGAACCTATTCAGTGATTAATTACCGTACAATAAACTCCTTCTACCCTACAATGTCCTGATTAAATACAAGGCATGGATGTTGTGTCAAGCCTATCTAATTTAATCACTTGCTTACCATTTACTATGCTTAGTTCTATGCAAATTAGAAACTCCTTTCTAATTTCATTCACTCTGGCCAGAGATTCCTGAACTAGCATAAGTGGATCAGCCTTGAACATTCGCTTCCTTCACTGGAAGGGGTAGATCCTTTATTGATCATACACTATCTTCGTGTACAAATTCCTATACCCAGTAGAGCCCTAATAATTGTCCCTAGAGACTAAGAACTAAACCAAAGCATAGTTCAGTGTACACAAGATGACTATGATGACCTCAAGTCTAAAGATACTTGTACAACTATCACTATGTGAACAACTGCTGACACGTGAGTGAACTCCATCAGTTGTTCAGCTGTGCGAGTCATGTTCAGTGAACTTATTCTATAATAAGCACCTACATACTAGCTATAGTGTCACCACACAAATATCTATGAGAACAGACATCCTTCAAAATGAAGCAAACATAGTATGTACCGATCTTTGCGGATTATTAATTACCAGTTAGTAATCCTATGACCAGGAACTATTTAAGTTTAGAGTTATCGTCTTTTAGGTCTCACTATTATGATCTCATCATAATCCATAAAAGCTTTACTGTAAACTATGGTATATCTTATTTAAACACTTAAATAGATAGAGCCCGTAATAAAAACAAAACAAGTCTTTTATTAATATCAATGAAATCAAATCAAATTACATAAAAGTTATTCCTAAATCCTAATACATGATTGGACTTAGGACATATTCCTTTCAAATGCTTGGCCTGGATCTTTCTCAAAAATTTCCACCGCAACATGTGGAAACACATTTTTGACAACAAACGGCCCTGACCATCTCGACTTCAATTTTCCAGGAAAAAGACGGAGACGAGAGTTGAACAAATCCCAAGCATAAATGATTTGAGCACTAGACCCCAATCGTGCCACCTCTTGACTTTCTCCTTATACATTTTGTTGTTCTCATACGCTTGAAGTTGAAACTTATCGAGTTCATTTAATTGAAGCATCCTCTTCTTACCAGCTGCATCCATATCAAGGTTCAATTTCTTCAAAGCCCAATATGCCTTGTGCCCTAGCTCCACAGGAAAATGACATCCTTTACCATAAACCAATTGAAATGGTGAAATGCCTTGAGGAGTCTTGAATGTTGTTCGATACGCCCAAACAGCTTCATCCACCTTCAAAGACCAATCCTTTCTTGATGGACATACAACCTTCTCTAGAATACGCTTTATCTCTCTATTTGACACCTCAGCTTGACCATTAGTCTGAGGATGGTAGGCTGTAGCAATACAAAGATTCACATTATATCTCTGCATCATAGCAGTGAACTTGCGATTACAAAAATGCGATCCATCGTCACTGGTTATGACTCTTGGAGTCCCAAATCTTATAAATATCTGCTTGTGAAGAAAATTTAGCACTACCTTTGCATCATTCATTGGCAAAGCTTTAACTTCCACCCATTTTGAGACATAATCAACCACCAACAAGATATACTAATTATTGCAAGATGAGGCAAACGGCCCCATGAAGTCAATTCCCCAAACATCGAAGAACTCAACCTCGAGAAGCACATTAAGAGGCATCTCATCCTTCTTCGACATATTACCAACACGCTGGTAGCGATCATACTTCAAAATGAACTGATATGCATCCTTAAACAATGTAGGCTAGAAGAATCCTTCCTGAAAGATACGAGCTGTTGTCTTTTCTCCACCATAGTGGCCTCCATAAATAGTCGAATGATAGTCTCGCAAGATACCCTCCGTCTCGCTATACTGAATAGATCTCCTGATAATTTGGTCATCTCCTTGCCGAAATAAAAACGGCTCATCCTACATGTACCACTTCACCTCATGAAGAAACTCCTTCCTTTGAGTAGAAGACAAGTCTGGAGGCATAATGTTGCTCACAAGGTAGTTCACAATGTCTGCGAACCATGATTTTTCTTCTTGCACCCCAAACAATTGCTTATCAGGAAATACTCATTTATTAATGTTTTATCTCGTGAAGTCGTACTTGGATCTTCTAAACGAGAGAGATGATCAACAACTTGATTCTCAATACCTTTCCTATCCTTGATCTCAAACTCAAACTCCTGAAGTAAAAGAACCTATCGAATCAATCTAAGCTTCGAGTCCTTCTTCGAGACGAGATAGCGAATAGTAGCATGATTAGTGAAAACTGTCACCTTCGTCCCAAGCAAATAAGATCGAAACTTCTTAAAACCATAGACAATGGCTAAGAGTTCCTTCTCGGTAGTAGTATAGTTCAGTTGAGCACCATTGAGGGTCTTACTAGCATAGTAGACCACATGAAATATATTATTCTTCCTTTGCCCAAGAACTGCTCCAACTGCATAGTCACTTGCATCGCACATCATTTCAAACGGCTCATTCCATTCAGGTGTAGTTATGACAGATGTCATGATCAAACTCTTCTTTAAGCTCTCAAAAGCAGCTAGACACTCATCATCTAACTTGAAAGGGACATCTTTCTCCAATAGATTGCACAACGGTTTAGAGATTTAAGAGAAGTCCTTGATGAACCACCGATAGAAACCCACATGACATTTACTAGAGACCTTGTGCCCAAGAATGATGCCATGTTGCACCATGAAGTGATATTTCTCCCAGTTGTGAACCAGATTGGTCTCAACACACCTTTTAAGAACGGCACCCAGATTTCGCAAGCACTCGTCAAAAGAATTCCCGAACATAGAAAAATCATCCGTAAACACCTCCATATTCTGACTAACCATGTCAGAGAAGATAACCATCATGCATCTCTGAAATGTAGCAGGTGCACCACATAACCCAAAAAAACTCTTCTGAAGGCAAAAGTATAAAAAGGACAAGTGAAGGTAGTCTTTCCTTGATCTCCTGGAGCAATGCAAATCTGATATAACCCGAATAGCCATCCATAAGACAATAGTAGTCATGCCCAGCCAACCTGTAAAGCATCTGATCAATAAATGGAAAAGGGAAGTGATTTTTCCTCATGGACTTGATCAG
Source organism: Apium graveolens (assembly GCF_009905375.1). NCBI lineage: Eukaryota > Viridiplantae > Streptophyta > Magnoliopsida > Apiales > Apiaceae > Apium > Apium graveolens. The sequence continues at coordinate 173,257,326 of NC_133651.1, forward strand.
CTTCCTGTAATCAAAGCAAACTCTCCACCCTATGACTGTTCGAGTAGGATGAGCTCATTCTTCTCATTAACAACCACTGTGATGCCTCCTTTTTTCGGCACACACTGAACTGAGCTCATCCAAGAACTGTCAGAAATAGGATAGATGATCCCTGCATCTAGCCATTTGAGAATTCCCTTCTTCAAGACCTCTTTCATGATCTATTTTAGCCTTCTTTATTGCTCAACAGTCGGCTTACTTCCTTCCTCTAGCAGAATTTTATGAATGCAATAAGAAGGGTTGATTCCTTTGATATCTACTATAATCCATCCAATTTCTGATTTGAACTCTCTTAGAATTCTCAAGAGCTTTTCCTCATCACTACCTGAAAGGTCATATGCAATAATAACAGGAAAAGTAGATGCATCACCTAAAAACACATACCTCAAATGTTCAGACAATGGTTTAAGCTCGAGTGTAGGAGTTTCCTCAATAAATGGCTTGAGACGCCCCTCATCATTTTTGAGTTTTGACATTCCAAGAGATTCAAAAGGCATATGCAGCCTTCTCTTCCAAGGAGAAGCATTCAAATACTGAAACTGCTCATCACCTTCATCATCTTCACTATCTAAATTCCCCATCAAGGCTGTCTTTAAGGCACCAGACCTTAGCATTTGATCAAGCTCTGAAGTAACCACAGAATCAACCAATTCCACTTTAAAGCACTCCTCATTATCAATAGGGAATTTCATGGCATTGAATATGTTAAAAGTCACATCCGGATCCAGCACTCACATAGTGAGCTCACCCTTGTACATCAATCAAGGTTCGGCCAGTAGCCAAGAATGGTCTTTCGAAGATGATAGGAATCTCTTTATCCTCCTCGAAATCAAGAATTACAAAGTCAGTAGGAAAGATGAGTTTGTCCACCTTGACCAAGACATCCTCCACAATTCCTCGTGGATATGTAAGGACATATATATAGGCCAACTACAAGGACATATATTTAGGCTTTGGATCAGGTAAATCCAACTTCTTGAAGACAAAAAAGGCATCAGATTGATGCTAGCTCCCAAATCGCATAAACACTTGTCAAATGGTAAGTTTCCATGGTGCAAGGAATAGTGAAGCTTCCAGGATCTTCAAGCTTCGGAAGCAACTTTTGTTGCAGCACAACACTGTATTCCTCCGTGAGAGCAACGGTCTCTAAGTCACCGAGCTTCACTTTCCTTGAGAGAATACCTTTCATAAACTTTTCATAGCTAGGCATCTGTTCAAGAGCTTCAGCGAAAGGTATGTTGATATGAAGTTTCTTGAACACCTCCAGAAACTTAGCAAACTGCTTATCCAACTTTTACTTCTGCAGCCTATTAGGAAAAGAAGGTGGAGGATAGACTTCTTTCTCCCCTGTATTACCCGCAGGAGGAGTGTGTTCCATAGTTTTCTTCCTTGGTTCCACTTCTGCTTCCTTTTGTACATCTTTTTCAGTCACAACTTCAGATTCTAGAACTTGAGATTTTTCGGGGCTTGTAACCTTCCAAGACCTCAATATAATTGCCTTTACCTGTTCTTTTACTTCCTTCTTTCCTAGAACTTCTGTGTCACTAGGGAGTGTTCCAGGTTTTCGATTCAGTAAGGCAATAGCAATCTGCCATATTTGATTCTTCAAGGTCTTAATAGAACCGCTTGGCTCTTGCACATGAGCCTCAACTCCTCTAATTCAGATATTTCATTAGATTGTTGCAGTTGGAGTTGTTGTCTTGGTTCATATTGTCAAGCCCCCAACTTAAACAGCAAATTAAATATAGCTATTACAAAATTTTAAAAGAGATAACACAACCAAATCCAAGATCTTACAGTTTAGGGTTTGGAACAGCCCAACACTTCCAACTATTACATCTGATTTTTGAATACCGAGTCCTCACACAAACTACTATCACTTATTCTACCTGAGCTCGAACATAAGCATCAACATCACAGGTCTTACGGGCAGTCTGCTTGAATCTAACCAAAGCTGCTAGCTGTAATATCAGGGTAAAGCAAGGAGTGAGCCAAATGCTCAATAAGTGCTAACAGTACGACACAAAACATAAATCGAGATATACATTAAAGAATGACAATGGAAAGACATAACCAATGGTAACGAGAGATAAAACTGTGTGAGATGGCATCATTTTGCTTGTATCAAAACAATTTTAAAATCATGTCTTAATCAAAATCATTTTATGACGCTACGGATTACAACCGGTGATCAGCCGCGAAGTAATCCCCAACCTCACTGGGTTCTAATACATTAACGGGAATCCCTAGGCAACTTTTAAGCCTAATATAAGTGTGGAAAGGACTCGCGTCTCAGTCCAGATCCACTATTCAAGGAAAACATTTATCCCCCTTTGGGACTGAAAACCCACATTTTATTTATTTCAAAAACTGATGCCGAATTATAACAAAATCTCTTTTAACAGTAAACATTTTTAGTCATAAGGGAATATAGATCAACTCGAAACACGGGAAATATGGTACTAAATCTCAGGGCCATGATTCACAAAACTATACTCTATTAAAGTAACTGAATGGTTTTCATATCTCAAAGATTTAGACAAGGGAATTCAGTGAGGCTATTGGATATTATAAAAGGGTAATGCTAAATTGGGCTTTAAGCAATGGTTTCTCATCAAGGTTCAAGTGCTGGATCATGAAGAAGGTAGGCTTCATGAATACTAAGGGTGTTAGGGTATGCAGAAATGATCTTTAACTCAGGATATATCAGAATTGTCAAGCTTTAGGATAAGATAGAGGGTATCAATCAATGAGGAATCACGTTGGTAAGTATCTGACTATCAGAGTTCAAGGTAAGGTTCTATAGGGGTTCAAGTTTCAGGGTGAGATATTAATACTTAGGAATCATTAGCATGTTAATCAAGAGGATCAATCAAGTATTATAACAACTCTTTATTTTATCATGGCATTCAACTATCATGAAAAGACTTTTGAACTACTTGTAATACGTACTCGAGGGTTCATGGCATCTCTATATAATTCAAAGATAAACATAAGATATGCTTGATTTAATATATCAAATGACACATGATAGTTGTAGCAATGTATGAACTATTAGCAGTAAATACGAAGGTCAAGTTGAATCACTTGCCATGAGAAAGACTGGTCTGGTCTGACTGGTAGGAGCAACTGGAGCTTCACTCGACCTTTATGGCAAGTTTTCCCTCATCTCGAGATCCTACATAATAATAATAATCCTCATTATAATATATTCTTACCATCTTAACTTATTTACAACTTGAAATTAAACACGGATGGCACTTAGGCCTATACGCACTTAATTTTATATTCACTTTTAAATTACAAAAGTACACACATAGCCACATATTCACATATAATATATTAACACCAAATAACACCATATATACCATAATGCAACACTAGGCTTGGATGATCTCGACTCACCACTTAAGTCACTTGGTCGCTAAACTAGACAAGGTCTTCTAATTTTGGCTTCCTAACTCGATGTGCCTTTCCTAAAATTATCCAAAACCTATTGACCCTCACTTGTGGCTTTAGCTCTAATGACCTTATACCATCTTAAAACTATGGTGGTCGACCTAATACTCACCTCTAAGTGTTCTAAAACTATGTGATAAGTGAAAGCGCTCACTGGTGCAAATTTCAGGATGACAACTATGGTTTCTTGAGTGCATTAGACACTCTTAAACTACAAGTTTTCCTTCAAAACTTTTACACAAGACTCTACTGACCTAAGGGCATCTCACAAACTTGATGTGGCTCAAGGGCCTGGCTTGGGCCTTCTTGGGCCTAAGCTAAAAGTCCAAGGTTCCCCTGTTTTTCTGGGCAGAAAACGCCCTGACTTGAATTAACTTGTGACACATGGTTCTAACTCATATCCTATGAACTATGGTTGGAAAAACTTATCTGACACTCCCTATAACTAAGGCCCAATAGGGCCTAATGAGGGCCTACCCATGACATGGTCAAATCTTCCTATTTCTAAGTTGCAACAAAACTGTCCCCTGCTGGACAGATTTTGTTATTCTACTTGTGCACCTAACCAAAAGATATGCAAACCTCCAACCAACTCCTAAAACCTTTTATATACTCCCAATACTAACTTCTGGTAGCTTGGGCCTCAAAGTGCACATCAATGACATGGTCAAAACTCACTCTAAACCTCAGGGTACTAAACTGATTTTCTGCAGAAACTATAACTCTCATTTTTCAAAGTTTTGACTTGACAAACTCAACTAACAACAACTCAATACTTAAACCAAGACTTATACATGGTATTCTACTGAATTAACTCCCTTATTCTCAAAATAACCTTGGGTGAGATCATCCTTACCTAAGGTACAATTATGGCAAAATAAAAGAGATCACATTTCTCAACTCACCAATCATTAAGTTTTTGAAACCATAAGATATGCATTTTATAAAAGATAACAATGAATTATTACCATGCAACAAGAAGCATAAATCAATATTAACACATTATTCCTACTGAAATTAAGCCTCACTAACAAAATCTTTCCAAATGATCAAAATCTTACAAAATTCTAATAGAAATCCACATGCATGCATGTCCTCGGGTTTTGCAAACCAAAACAACACATTTTCTACATATATTCTACCATAAAATTGACATGCAAGCCTAGCATAAGTTATACCTAGATGATCACTTAGCATGCAAGAAGTTTTATCAAATTTTCACCACAAAATTCAAGTCATTATCACATAAACATGCAAAATTTGAGCAAAACAACAAGAATGATCTCAAGGACCATTCATTCGGCTCCCATATGGTCATGGCCGAATGAAATGGATGGGAATGGCCATTTAATCATCAATATTTTCCTTCTCAAGACTTGGCACTTATCCATTCCTTGTAGTCCTCTCAAAAACAACCATAAACTCACAAGAATCAAGGAGTTTCACTAAAACTTTTACATGCAACCTTGAAACTTAAACTTTCTACTCAAAACTCTTTGAAATATGAGTGATCATGGTATGGGAAGTAATATTTACTTGTGTAAAGAGTGGAAGCTTGGTTGAGGATTGAAGAAAAAAAAATGGGGAGGGGGGTTTCGGCTTTTAACCGAGAGTGAGGGGGAGAGCCGAGAGGAGGGAGAAGGGAGGGAGGAGAGAGTGAGGTGTGGGTGGAGTATGAGAATGATCATGACATTTGCTTGTTTTTATGGTATTTGATTTGACAAAATTTGAGTGGAAAGGAGAATTGACAAGTCTATCCCTCCACTTATACTTGGTGCATTTTGTATGCAAGGGTAAAGAAGGAAATTGGCTAGAGAAATAAGAGTTAGTGGGGTTGGAATTGTCCTCTTTGTCCTTGAAAAGAATGATAGGATGGTTTGCATGCAAGGGCTTTCTTGTAATTTGCTAAATATGACAACTAAAATTTATAATGATTTATTTTTATAAAATAAAATACAAGTTCAAAAATTATAAAATTTATACCATAAAATAACTTGGATTTTTAGAGACTTTATAAAATCATTTTCAAAATTTGTGAACAAAATACCTTTTAAAAGAAAATTTTTCCAAGGCTTAGAATATTCCTTATAAATCAAAATAAAGAAATTAAATAAACTCTTGCTTTGAAAAATCATATACTACATAAAGCAAATTTATAATGCTGAAATTTTCACTCACACAAACGTACAATCATTGAATATATTTTCATTCGGCTTTAATATTATACCAAATCCACAAATAATATTACACGAAGATACCAGTCGTAACATCCTCTCCCTCTTAAGGGATTCTGTCCCCAGAATCTAAGAGAACAGATGAGGATACCGGGAACGCATATCAGACTCTAACTCCCAAGTCGATTCTTCGACCTTAGGGTTCTTCCAAAGCACTTTCACTATCTTTACCGACTTATTCCTAAGACTATTTACTTGCCAGTCGAGTATTTTAACCGGTTGCACCACAAAGGACAGGTCTACCTGAATTTCTACGGTTTCATATTCTATCACATGGCTAGCGTCAGGATTGTACTTCTTAAGCAACGACACATGAAACACATTATGCACGTGCTGATACTGAGGTGGTAAGGCCAACTCGTAGGCCACCTTTCCTATTTGACTCAAAATCTCAAAAGGACCTATGTATCTAGGTGCTAACTTCCCTTTCTTGCCAAATCTCATCAACCCTTTTCTAGGTGACACCTTCAGCAACACAGCTTCGCCAATTTAGAATTGAACATCCTTACGCGCTGGATCCGCATACTTCCTCTGTCTATCTTGAGCAGTAAGCAACCTTTTCTGAATTAACTTGACCGAGTCATGCAACTATTGTACCAATTCCGAGCCGAGAATTCTTCCTTCTCCTACTTCATCCCAACTTGTTGGTGATCTACATTTTCGCCCGTACAAAGCTTCGTATGGTGGCATGCCGATACTGGAATGATAGCTGTTGTTATAAGAGAATTCAATCAACGACAAGTGGTCGTCCCAACTTCCTGCAAAATCGATTGCACAACTGCGCAACATGTCTTCAATTGTTTGAATTGTCCTTTCACTCCGTCCATCAGTCTGCGGGTGGTATGTCGTGCTCATATTCAACTTCATGCCAAGACATTCCTGAAACTGCTTCCAGAATCTCGAGTTAAATCGGGGATCTCTGTCCGAAACTATTGATACGGGTATTCCATGCCTTAGTACGATTTCGCGCACATACAGATGAACCAACTTGTCCAGTGACGACTTCTCATTTATTGGAAGGAAATGCGCCAACTTCGTAAGACGATCAATTATAACCCATATTGCGTCATGTCCGGATTTCGTTCGCGGTAGTCCTACTATAAAGTCCATAACGATATTTTCCCATTTCCATTCTGGAATCTTCAGGGGCTGAATTAATCCGCTTGGTCGTTGATGTTCTGCCTTTACTTTCTGACAAGTATAACACTTCGCAACCCATTTTGCCACGTCTCGCTTCATATTTGGCCACCAAAAGTTCTTCTTTAAGTCTCGATACATCTTGGTGCTTCCCGGGTGGATTGAAAATTTCGAATTATGGGCTTCATGGAGGATCTCATTCTTTAATTCAAGTACATGAGGAATCCATATTCTGGATGAAAACCTTAGTATCCCTTGCTCATCCCTTTGAGTATTAATCTCCTCTCCAGATACCTGATTCTTCTCTTTCTCCATTACTTCTTCTTGACACTTCTTTATCCTTTCCACTAGTGTTGGCTGAAAGGTCATTGCACGATAAACTTCCTCGATTTTCCATAAGCACAAAGTTCCAATTCCAATCTTTCGATTTCTTTAGATAACTCTTTCGATGTTATCATCATATTCAGTCTCTCCTTCCTACTCAGAGCATCGGCCACTACATTCGCCTTTCCAGGATGGTAATTTATCGAACAGTCATAGTCCTTGATCAATTCCAGCCATCTCCTCTGCCTCATATTGAGCTCTTTCTGAGTAAAAATGTACTTTAAACTCTTGTGATCCGTGTAGATTTCACACTTCTCTCCGTAGAGGTAATGTCTCTAAATCTTAAGTGCGAACACTATAGCGGCTAGTTCCAAGTCATGCGTCGGGTACTTTAACTCATGCGGTTTCAACTTTCTTGACGCATATGCGATCACTTTACTGTGTTGCATCAACACACAACCCAAACCCTTATGTGAAGTGTTGCTTAATATTACAAAGTTCCCTTGATCATCTGGAAGTACCAACACCGGAGCTGTTACCAACTTCTGCTTCAACTCTTGAAAGCTATCTTCACATTCTGCACTCCATTCAAACTTTTGATTCTTTCTGGTTAACTTGGTCAATGGCGTGGCGTTCTTCGAGAAATCCTTAACAAATCTTCTATAGTATCCGGCCAATCCTAGAAAACTTCGCACTTCCGTAGGAGTCTTTGGCCTCTCCCAACTCATATCTGCCTCAATCTTTGCCGGATCCACTTTAACTCCCTCATTTCCAATGACATGTCCCAAAAATTGAACTTCCTTTAACCAAAACTCACATTTGGTAAACTTGGCATATAACTTCTCTTGTCGGAGTATCTCCAATGCTATCCAGAGGTGCTGCTTATGTTCTTCTTCCGACTTAGAATAAATAAGGATGTCATCAATAAATACCATGACAAATTTGTCCAAATACTTCTTAAATACCCGATTCATCAGATCCATAAATGCGGTCGGAGCATTGGTCAATCCAAACGGCATTACTAGGAATTCATAATGCCCATATCTGGTCCTGAATGCGGTCTTGGAAACATCTTCTTCTTTGATCTTGAATTGATGGTATCCCGATCTCAAATCAATCTTCGAAAAGCATTTTGCTCCCTTCAACTGATCAAAAAGGTCATCTATCCTTGGTAGCGGGTAGCGGTTCTTGATCGTTACCTTATTCAACTCCCGGTAATCTATGCATAGACGCATACTCCCATCTTTCTTCTTTACAAACAGAACAGGTGCTCCCCATGGCGACGTACTTGGTCGTATCACTCCCTTATCCAATAATTCTTGTAGCTGGCTCGCCAACTCTTTCATTTCTGCTGGTGCCATCCTATACGGGGCCTTTGAAATTGGTTCCGTTCCTGGAGCAAGATTGATCTCGAACTCGATTTGTCGATCTGGTGGTAAGCCTGGTAGTTCATCGGGAAACACATCCGGGAACTCGTTAACTATAGGGATATCTTCCATGCTGGGGCTGCCTTTTTCCGAATCCACTACATAAGCTAGGAACGACTCACAACCTTTTCTAAGTAGCTTCTTAGCCTGAATAATTGTAAGAAATAGTTGCTCTTGCCTCTGCCCCTTAAATACTACCTTATCTCCACTCTTCGTCTTTAAATACACTCTCTTGGTCTTACAATTAATCTGAGCGCTATTCTCTCCTAACCAATCCATTCCTAAAATTATATCAAACTCTCCCAACTTGAAGAGTATCAAGTCGGCTGAAAATTTATACCCTGAAATATTAATCTCACACTTTGGACAAAATTGATTCACAGGAATCTTCTCTTGGTTCGCAATTACCACATCTACTACCTCACTCATAATCATTTTCTCACATTGAAGCTTATCAACAAAAGATTCTGATATGAAAGATCTTGTTGCTCCCGAATCAATCAATACTTTAGCTTTGACATTATTGAGTAAAAGTGTACCTGCTATCACCTCCGAATTCTGTACAGCATCCTTCATCTTTAAATCAAATGTCCTTGTTGTTGCTTGCGGGGTTGGTGCGGGTGGTGGAGGTAATGCCAATACCTCGGCTGGCACGCTTGCACTGGTACTTGCCACATTCATCAGAGCTTTGACTGGTCCCGTTGCCCTGCACTCCCTAGCTATGTGTCCAGTCTTCCCACACTTGTAGCACGTAACTCCTGGCTTCGGCATCTTTCACTCATCCTCCAAATGTCCCTTCTGATTGCACCTGTAGCATGTCATGCTCAGCTTATTACACACTCCGGGGTGCCTTCTTCCGCAGTGCTTGCATTCTGGACTCTGGAACCTGTTTTCTCCAACTTGCCCTTGGCTTGCCTGATTGTTCCCTTTCGATTCTTGCCTTTTACCCAAATTTCCTTTCTTTTGAAAATTTCCGCCCTTCTGGAAACCAATCCTCTTTACATTCTGATCTTGTGAACTTCCTGCTTCAGACTTTTCTCCATAAAATGGAACCTTCCTTTTCTTGTTATCCCTCTCTTTCCTTGACTGCATCCCATTATTCTCAATCAGAGCAGCTTTCTGTACTACTCCCGCATAAGTTTCAAGCTCAAACATAGCCACCCTATCTCTGATCCAAGGCTCCAATCCTTGCTGAAATTTCTTTGCTTTTTCTTCCTCAGTGCTGGTATACTTTGTCACAAATCTTGACAACTCAGTGAACTTCTTCTCATACTCCAATACCGTCATGTTCCCTTGCTTCAACTCAAGAAATTTTAGCTCCATCTGATTCTGCATGTACTTAGGGTAATACTTGTCCAGAAATAACTTCTTAAATCTCTCCCAAGAAACCTGCTGAGTGACTTCCATAGCTTTTACTGATTCCCACCAATAGATGACTTTTCCCTTCAATAAGTAAGTAGCATACGGCGCCTTCTGATCGTCTCCTAACTGTACCAACTCAAAAGCCCTTTCCATCTCCTTGATCCATGTGTTAGCTATCACTGGATCAGTGGTATCATGAAATGCAGGTGGATTCACATTCTGAAAATCCTTGAAAGTGACAATTTGTCTAGGTGGTACTGGTGGTTCAGGTGGTTAGTGTGGCACACGGTTATCTTGGTTTTCAATTCGTTGTTGAAGAGTTAGTTATTGTTGAGCTATAGCATTGGTTTGTTGTTGTAAAGTTTCCAGTAATCGAAGAATGTTTGGGTCTGTGGTGGATGTGGTTGTTGGGTTCTTCTTTTTGGGAGGCATGATCCTGAAATAAGAGTTGTGTCAAAACAGATATGAATGATAAAATGATTCGAGGGTATCGCATGGCATTCTCATTTACATATAGGGTCAAGTTTCCAAATTAAGCAGATATGATGATAAAAACATAAAATAACAGTTGAGAGCAAATGGAATAATAGCACATAATTATTGAAATTTTAAAGGTCACAATACATAGGATTGGGACAAAGTCTGATTCTAGGAATAACAGGCTTATTTAAAGGAAACAACGGAAACAACTGGGGATTCCATAGAGTCTGATAGTACAACAATATGAAAGGTAAATGGAAAGAACTAAGGCTCCACTCCATCTGAACGGGGCTTGGTAGTCTTTTCCTCTCGAAGCGTCTTCACAATGCTCTGGAGCTCATCCGCCACATCTGAATGACATACTGGCTGGTACAGTCCCGGTGCGCTGGCATCTCCTCAAGCTTAGTGTTGATGTACTGAACCAAGGTCTCAAGTATCGCAGTCATCTGCTCCTTGGGCTTCCCTTCATAGTTTCGGCTTTCCGGATACACGTTCTTCAGTCGGTCTATCAGTCGGTCGTACTTGCCCTGAAGCATGTCGAACTCGCGCCTCAACTCAGCATACACGGAGAAAGCAATAGTGTCGTCCAACCCAGAGGATGACGAGGAATACGCCCTTTGCTGACAACCAATAAGAGGAGTTTTAATAATAATTTACTTAACCTACTCTCTCACATATTATCTATAACCTACACACATATCCTATAACCTATTTGGGCTGTTTAGGGACTCTAAACCGTAGCTCTGATACCAAAACCTGTGACACCCCCAACTTAAACAACAAATTAAATATAGCTATTACAAAATTTTAAAAGAGATAACACAACCAAATCCAAGATCTTACAGTTTAGGGTTTGGAACAGTCCAACACTACCAACTATTACATCTGATTTTTGAATACCGAGTCCTCACACAAACTACTATCACTTATTCTACCTGAGTTCGAACATAAGCATCAGCATCACAGGTCTTACGGGCAGTCTGCTTGAATCTAACCAAAGCTGCTAGCTGTAATATCAGGGTAAAGCAAGGAGTGAGCCAAATGCTCAACAAGTGCTAACAGTACGACACAAAACATAAATCGAGATATACATTAAAGAATGACAATGGAAAGACATAACCAATGGTAACGAGAGATAAAACTGTATGAGATGGCATCATTTTGCTTGTATCAAAACAATTTTAAAATCATGTCTTAATCAAAATCATTTTATGACGCTACGGATTACAGCCGGTGATCAGCCGCGAAGTAATCCCGAACCTCGCTGGGTTCTAATACATTAATGGGAATCCCTAGGCAACTTTTAAGCCTAATATAAGTGTGGAAAGGACTCGCGTCTCAGTCCAGATCCACTATTCAAGGAAAACATTTATCCCCCTTTGGGACTGAAAACCCACATTTTATATATTTCAAAAATTGATGCCGAATTATAACAAAATCTCTTTTAACAGTAAACATTTTTATTAAAGGAATATAGATCAACTCGAAACACGGGAAATATGGTACTAAATCTCAGGGCAATGATTCACAAAACTATACTCTATTAAAGTAACTGAATGGTTTTCATATCTCAATGATTTAGACAAGGGAATTTAGTGAGGCTATTGGATATTATAAAAGGGTAATGCCAAATTGGGCTTTAAGCAATGGTTTCTCATCAAGGTTCAAGTGCTGGATCATCAAGAAGGTAGGCTTCATGAATAATAAGGGTGTTAGGGTATGCAGAAATGATCTTTAACTCAGGATATATCAGAATTGTCAAGCTTTAGGATAAGAAAGAGGGTATCAATGAATGAGGAATCACGTTGGTAAGTATCTGACTATCAGAGTTCAAGGTAAGGTTCTATTGGGGTTCAAGTTTTAGGGTGAGATATTAATACTTAGGAATCATGAGCATGTTAATTAAGAGGATCAATCAAGTATTATAACAACTCTTTATTTTATCATGGCATTCAACTATCATGAAAAGACTTTTGAACTACTTGCAATACGTACTCGAGGGTTCAGGGCATCTCTATATAATTCAAAGATAAACATAAGATACGCTTGATTTAATATATCAAATGACACAGGATAGTTGTAGCAATGTATGAACTATTAGCAGTAAATACGGAGCTTCACTCGAGCTTCAGTCGACCTTTATGGCAAGTTTTCCCTCGTCTCGAGATCCTACATAATAATAATAATCCTTATTATAATATATTCTTACCATCTTAACCTATTTACAACTTGAAATTAAACACGGATGGCACTTAGGCCTATACGCACTTAATTTTATATTCACTTTTAAATTACAAAAGTACACACATAGCCACATATTCACATATCATATATTAACACCAAATAACACCATATATACCATAATGCAACACTAGGCTTGGATGATCTCGACTCACCACTTAAGTCACTTGGTCGCTAAACTAGACAAGGTCTTCTAATTTTGGCTTCCTAACTCGATGTGCCTTTCCTAAAATTATCCAAAACCTATTGACCCTCACTTGTGCCTTTAGCTCTACTGACCTTATACCATCTTACAACTATGGTGGTCGACCTGATACTCACCTCTAAGTGTTCTAAAACTATGTGATAAGTGAAAGCGCTCACTGGTGCAAATTTCCGGATGACAACTATGGTTTCTTGAGTGCATTAGACACTCTTAAACTACAAGTTTTCCTTCAAAACTTTTACACAAGACTCTCCTGACCTAAGGGCATCTCACAAACTTGATGTGGCTCAAGGGCCTGGCTTGGGCCTTCTTGGGCCTAAGCTAAAAGTCCAAGGTTCCCCTGTTTTTCTGGGCAGAAAACGCCCTGACTTGAATTAACTTGTGACACATGGTTCTAAATCATATCCTATGAACTATGGTTGGAAAACCTTCTCTGACACTCCCTCTAACTAAGGCCCAATAGGGCCTAATGAGGGCCTACCCATGACATGGTCAAATCTTCCTATTTCTAAGTTGTAATAAAACTGTCCCCTGCTGGACAGATTTTGTTATTCTACTTGTGCACCTAACCAAAAGACACGCAAACCTCCAACAAACTCCTAAAACCTTTTATATACTCCCAATAATAACTTCTGGTAGCTTGGGCCTCAAAGTGCACATCAATGACATGGTCAAAACTCACTCTAAACCTCAGGGTACTAAACTGATTTTCTGCAGAAACTATAACTCTCATTTTCCAAAGTTTTGACTTGACAAACTCAACTAACAACAACTCAATACTTAAACCAAGACTTATACATGGCATTCTACTGAATTAACTCCCTTATTCTTAAAATAACCTTGGGTGAGATCATCCTTACCTAAGGTACAATTATGGCAAAACAAAAGAGATCACATTTCTCAACTCACCAATCATTAAGTTTTTGAAACCACAAGATATGCATTTTATAAAAGATAACCATGAATTATTACCATGTAACAAGAAGCATAAATCAATATTAACACATTATTCCTACTGAAATTAAGGCTCACTAACAAAATCTTTCCAAATGATCAAAATCTTACAACATTCTAATAGAAATCCACATGCATGCATGTCCTCGGGTTTTGCAAACCAAAACAACACATTTTCTACATATATTCTACCATAAAATTGACATGAAAGCCTAGCATAAGCTATACCTAGATGATCACTTAGTATGCAAGGAGTTTTATCAAATTTTCACCACAAAATTCAAGTCATTATCACGTAAACATGCAAAATTTGAGCAAAATAACAAGAATGATCTCAAGGACCATTCATTCGGCTCCCATATGGTCATGGCCGAATGAAATGGATGGGAATGGCCATTTAATCATTAAGAGTTTCCTTCTCAAGACTTGGCACTTATCCATTCCTTTAGTCCTCTCAAAAACAACCCTAAACTCACAAGAATCAAGGTTGTATTTTGAGTTTCACTAAAACTTATACATGCAACCTTTAAACTTAAACTTTCTACTCAAAACTCTTTGAAATATGAGTGATCATGGTATGGGAAGTAACATTTACTTGTGTAAAGAGTGGAAGCTTGGTTGAGGATTGAAGAAAAAAAAATGGGGAGGGGGGTTTCGGCTTTTAGCCGAGAGTGAGGGGGAGAGCCGAGAGGAGGGAGAAGGGAGGGAGGAGAGAGTGAGGTGTGGGTGGAGTATGAGAATGATCATGACATTTGCTTGTTTTTATGGTATTTGATTTGACAAAATTTGAGTGGAAAGGAGAATTGACAAGTCTATCCCTCCACTTATACTTGGTGCATTTTGCATGCAAGGGTAAAGAAGGAAATTTGCTAGAGAAATAACAGTTAGTGGGGTTGGAATTGTCCTCTTTGTCCTTGAAAAGAATGAAAGGGTGGTTTGCATGTAAGGGCTTTCTTGTAATTTGCTAAATATGACAACTAAAATTTATAATGATTTATTTTTATAAAATAAAATACAAGTTCAAAAATTATAAAATTTATACCATAAAATAACTTGGATTTTTAGAGACTTTATAAAATTATTTTCAAAATTTGTGAACAAAATACCTTTTAAAAGAAAATTTTTCCAAGGCTTAGAATATTCCTTATAAATCAAAATAAAGAAATTAAATAAACTCTTGCTTTGAAAAATCATATACTACATAAAGCAAATTTATAATGTAGAAATTTTCACTCACACAAACGTACAATCATTGAATATATTTTCATTCGGCTTTAATATTATACCAAATCCACAAATAATATTACACGAAGATACCGGTCGTAACACATATTGCTGTTGTTGAAAACCAAGAGGGTTAAATTTCTTTGTTGCATACTTCTGATAAGGTTGTTGCACCATATTCTGAGTGTTGCTCCAGCTGAAGTTAGGATGATTGCGGTTGTTGGGATGATAGGTGGCTTGAACCGGTTGTTGCGACCTCTAAAAGTTTCTTATGAACTAAGCTGATTCACTAGAATTAGCACACTTCTCAGTATCAAGTGCACCAGCATAAAGCTCACAAACACTTGTGATCTGATTAACTCCATAATTAGCCAAAGAATCCACCTCCATCGTCAAAGCCTTAAGCTGAGCAACTATAGCAGTAGCTGCATCTACCTCCAGAATTCCTGCTCCCTTGCCTTGAGGTAGTCTCTGAGAAGGGTTCTGGTATTCATTAGCAGCCATCAGTTCAATCAAATCATAAGCTTCATCATAGCTCTTGGCCCATAAGGCTCCACCTGATACTGCATCAAGCATGGGTCTAGACTGTGCTCCTAAGCCATTATAAAAGCAGTTGATAATCATCCAGTCAGGCATCCCATGATATTGACACTTTGTAAGCATCTCCTTATAACGATCCCAAGCTTCACATAAATACTCTCCCGATTGCTACGCAAATTGAGTAAGAGCATTTCTGATTGCAGTTATCTTTGTCATAGGGAATAATTTAGTGAGAAACTTTTGAGCAAGATCTTCCCATTTGGTCATAGAACCTGGTGGTAGAGAGTGCAACGAACACTTAGCTTTATCCCTTACAGAGAATGAGAAAAGCCTTAGCTTTATAGCATCTTCAGACACGTTTTTGAATTTCAAAGTGTCGCGGATCTCAATGAAATCTCTAATATGTATGTTGGGATCTTCCGTTGGAGAACCCCCATACTGGACTGAGTTCTGCACCATCTGAATCATGCTAGCCATGATTTCAAAAGTGTTAGCCGTGATGGCTGGTCTGACAATGCTAGAATGAATATCATTGCTTCTTCAAAATCTCTTCTTTCTTCAAGGACTCAGTTAATTCTTCCTTAGAAATCTTACATTCTAGTTTCAATTTCTCAAATTCAATAAACTGAGACTCTAGCACATTATTCCTCTCACTTAAAAACAAATAGTTTTCTTTGATTTTAGCATTTTCTTTAGTGAGAGACTTAAGTGTAACACGCAAATGATATAATTCTGTAGACATGTCATTAATTGCATCATTACACTCAGCTTTAGATAAATGTGCTAGGTTAGTGGTGATTACCTGCTTACTTGAAGAACTTGTTTCTGTTTAATCAGACTTGGCCATTAGGGCTAGATTGACATAGCTGACATCTTCATCTTCATCTTCATCCAGACCATCTGCAGCCCAGTCATTTTCTTGTGTAATAAAAGCCCTTTCCTTTTGTTTGAGCAATTCAAAATACTTCTGTTTATAATCCACAGGCTCAAATTTCTTCTTGCCGGAATCTGACTTTCTACACTCACTGGCAAAATGCCCCGCCAAGCCACATTTGAAACACTTGAATTTTGATTTATCCACCATATTTCTATTTGGCTTAGCTGCTCCAAATTTCTTCTTGAACTTGAGCTTGGCAAATCTTCTGGAAAGGAATACAAGATGTTCATCAATATCATCCATGTCATTTTGGCTCAATGATCTTCATTTTCAGCTACCATCCTCTTGCCCTTGTTTTCACAGACCTAGGTAGTAGACTCAACAGCTTCTACCTTCACCTCCTTCTCTTTCTCCAACTCAGCAACGAGTGCTATGGACCTTGTAATAACCCCCAAAATTTTCAACTTTTTATAACCCTTGTGAATAGTGTTTTAGCTGAATGAGAAAACTTTTCATGCCACACTATGTAGGGGTTCTGTTATGGATATTCTGAGATTTTATTAGTACTCTACATGGTATATATGTGTATGCAAAGATCACCATAATCCAATTCCGAACACTTTGATTTTTCCCGGAAATCCACTAGATACGGAAAGAATTGAGTATAAGGTAACAGGATAAAAAGGATTTAAATTAAAGGATTATAAGAGAGGATCATAAAAGGAATATAATATATTGAGAAAGGTTAAGGGAACCTAAGTAATAAGATCCCGGGTATGATCCCTCAAACGATAAACGAAAACGAAAGTTAAGCGAACCGTATAACAGATCAGCGGTCATTAGGCAAACAATTAGGAAGTTAATCAAAGGGATTAGAGAGGATGATGTCACCCAACCAATGAGAAGAGGACAAAGAGGGAAAGATGACATCATAGCATGACATAAGCATGACATAAGAATGAAGGATATGTGGTGGATTATTAACCACACAAAATCAAGGGCAAATAGGTAATTTACTAAAACAAAAACAAAACTACAACCAACCAAGCCAAATAATTCATTCTTCATCAAAACAAAAAAAAAACCAAGGCATTATTTCTTCATTGCTCTCGGCTTTTACTATTGCAAAGGAAGAAGAAATTCAAAACTCAAGATCAAGGCTTCCTAAATTGGTAAGATAATTCCCTAATCATCCTTATGCATAGTTATGGCTATATCATGAGTTCAAGCACCCCATTCATTCTCAATCTTCTTTAATAAATCAATGAAGAAGACAATGAATATTGACTTCAAGAATTTTAACTTGATTTTCTTGTTTTTCCTTTAAGATCCAAGCTTTCCTAAGACTCCTCAAGGCTTCCTAAGGCTTCCTAGCTACTCACACCACTTCAAGGAAGGTATATCATCTCCAAACCCTAGATTCCTTTATATAATAAGATGATTTTGATTGTTATGATGATATAGTAGCTTAATGCTTGTGGTTTAGAGTTTGGGTTGGAGTGGTAGTGAAATGGAATGGTGAACCTTGTTGTTTTGGTTAAAAGAACTTAAGTATAGTTAAATTCAAGCTTAGGCATAAGTATAAATGTTAATATTGAATTGATTGGGGCTGTTATGATGTGATAAGGATGGACTTTGGTTGTATGAATGGGTTGAGGTTGAATTGTGATGGTTTTTGAATGGTTTAAATTTGGGAAATCGCGTAAATATAGCCGTCGTAATGTCCGATTTACTTTAGACTGCTTTTGTTCATAACATTTGGACCCGAGAACCCCCTGCTAGATTATGACCATTGCCATGTTTAGATAGCTCATGTTATGAGCTTCGTTTTGATATGTAGTTCGTTCGATTCCGATGCACGGTTTAGGAGAAACGACCGTTTTAAGTAACGGCGTTTCGCGAACGAACCCTTACCCCTCGCCTTACTTTGAAACATAGGTTAAAGATCTTAAAGGACTAATTGAAGTATGAAACATTTATGTAAGGTGTAATAGGCAGTTGGTAAGACACTTGCGAAAGAATCGCCTTAAAACTCATAATGGTTAATTTATTAAAAATGGTGGAGCTGAGGGTACTCGAGTGACTTAAGAGAATCAGTAAGCGCAAAACGAGCGTTAGAGTCTGAGTTGGTTAGAGTATAGATTTACAAGTGACTTTGGTTTAATTCCAACTTACTTGTTGCTTATAGGTTACCAGACTCGTCCCGAGCCATTCGTAACCCCCAGTCGCTCAGGCAAGTTTTCTACCCGTTATAACTGTTGTTGTGATGTATATGTGTATATGCATGATCTTGCGATATATGCATATTTGTGATTAGCAAATTCTTGCGATATATTGTAGCATGTGATATGGTATATATGCATGCCTGTTTCATATTCTTGATTTATATATCTGTTGGTTAAAATGCTTACAATTGCATAATACCTATGCTAGAGATAAGCGGTATTGAGTTTACCCTTAGTGGAGGGGATCAAAAGGTGAAAACATTTTCTAAAACCGGGAGTCGAGAATCCCGAGTAGATTTTATATATTTATATATTTATATATATATGGTTATAGTTTTCACAACTATTAATCGAATAAGGTTTATTCGATAACTCTATTTCATTAATGAATATTATCTTGAATATTCATTCGAGGACTTATGACTCTTTTATATTATTTATTGAATATTACTTGGAAATTCATTTGAGGATGTATGACTCCTTTATTTTATTTAATGAATATTATTTATAATATTCATTCGAGGTATTATGACTCCGCTTATTACTGAAATATATTCTTTATTTTATTAAAGAATAAGGTGTCAATAATCAAACTTATTTTCGATTATTCAAATAAAGATAGTACTTTCATATAAGTATATCTTTGGTTATTTAATATCCATTTCAAGTATAAGTTTTAAAACTTCTACTTCGATTATTTTTATAAGGATTATCTTTATGGGAATATTATTTAAATAATAATATTCAGATATTTTCTAAATATATTGGGACTGATTTATTTTAATAAATCAGCAGTACTCCAAACATTCTTAAAAATGTTTTCGAATCTTCAGAATGATTTTTAAAGTTAGAGTGGACCCCAAAACTCATTTTTATATTTAAGATCTTCCTTTCAAAGGGGATTTAAATACTCG
Organism: Apium graveolens; assembly: GCF_009905375.1. Classification (NCBI taxonomy): domain Eukaryota; kingdom Viridiplantae; phylum Streptophyta; class Magnoliopsida; order Apiales; family Apiaceae; genus Apium; species Apium graveolens. The sequence goes on from NC_133651.1 coordinate 173,276,968, forward strand.
CTCAAAAAACTTGGGGGATCCATCTCTGTGGTGTATTTTACATTCGCAACGTGGTTGCTGTTTTGAGAAAACAATTTGATTACTTGCCCAACGTTCGGGAAGTAAGTCCATCTAATTGAGTCGGCGTAAGCGACAGGCCGGGGTACGGTCTATCAAAGTGTAAGTGGCTGGGTGGCAGTCCATCAACGCGTAAGAGGCCGAGTGGCGGTCCAGTACAAGGTCCTTATGTGGCCAGGGTGATGACCGGTGGGGGATTCATCTTTTTACTAGTAGAAAAGGTTACTTAATGGGTATCTTTTCCTGATCAGCAAGATATCAGGTTTATGCCAAAATTCTTTTCTTTCCAAATTCATTGGATATTACAACTCTGTTCATACTTTACATGACAGAGATTTTCAGGAAATGTATGAGATATATATATATATATATATATGGATATATATATATATCAGGACTTAATGAAGTATCTCGTAACTTCATTATTTATAATGATATTTCAAAGATTGAATCTATTCAAGTCTTATCTTGTAGTCTCATCTGGGTGATGAACTTTGAAACTGATTATAACTTGAACGGTGGTAGTTCAAGTAGTATTTGGATATAAGTATATTGGAGTATCTTGTAACTTCATTTTTTTTAAACTTATATCTAGTAAATGATTATCTTATGCATGACAAAGATTTTCAGAAAAACGTTGAGACAAGGTTAGATATATGAGATCACCTTGCAACGGTATTTTTATACAGTTATACACTGGAACTCAGTGTGTATTATGCATGGAAGAGGACTTCCAATATTTTGAAAAGTATATATGTATATATATATATACTGAATATTTTGCGACTTCATCGCATTAAGATATCAAACTTGGTTCATTTCTTTTGACCAAGACTTTCATAAGTACTATGAGAAGGCTCATATATTGTTAATCATTATACATATTATTTTGGTGGGCTTGCTGCTCACCCTTGCTTTCTTCTTTCATCACACAACAACAGATAGAAAAGATGAACAGGACCAAGCTCCCGATTCGCAAGCGATTAGGAAACGTTCCGCAGTTTCCTATAGGCGTTGATGTCGCTGTAGCTGAGGTAGGAACTACCAATAGGCTAGGCTTTCAACTTATGATGTACCAGACTTATGTATAATTATGAATTGTAATAATGGCAAAGAAATATAAATTTATTCAGAAACCTTTTTAAGGTGTATTTACATATAATTGTGGAATAAAACGACTTGTGATTATTTTTGGATATTCATCTCTGAGACTATAACTTGTGGTGTGTGTGTTTATTATGGGGTCACAGTGCAGAGTAGTTGATTGTGTATTAAGATTGGGTGTTATTAAGGGAAATGGAACTCGTGACAACCCGGATCCCCGACCCCGGATTTGGGGGTGTTACAGACCCTCCTTTATTCCTTCCTTTCTTCATCCTCTCATCTTGGTCTATTTCAAGCTCATAAGTTTTTAGGATGCCATACGGTCTCTCCAGAGTAAACTCCTTGTAATCTTGAGAGTTTCTCAATGAGACTGTCATTGGTTTCCATTCCTTTGGAAGAGATCTAAGGAACTTAAGATTGGAGTCTTTTGTCTGATAGACTCTTCCATGCAACTTCAGAGCATTTAGCAGTTTTCAAAATCTACTAAAAATGTAAGTGAGAGACTCACTATCTTCACAATGAAAGTGCTCATATTGCTGAATTAGCAGCTGCATCTTATTCTCCCTTACTTGCTCAGTACCATCACAGATAATCTGAATTGTGTCCCAAACCTCCTTGGCTATTTTGCAGTTAATGCTGTTATCAAACATATCACCATCAACTCCATTGAATTATATATTCATGGCCTTCTTGTCTTTCCTGACTTGCTCCATATCAGGATCTGACCATTCATGCCTAGGCTTGGTAACAGATGGTTCATTGCCTGTTGCAGCTCTCATTTGCACATGAGGACCTCTCTATGCAATCCACATAGGCCTCATCTTGAGAAGTAAGATGTAGGTGCATCTTCACCTTCCATTGGTGATAATTGTCTTTGTCCAGAAATGGAATCTTGACTCCAATATCCTTCTTGTTCATCTTGCTGTTTTGTTGTGATCTTTAAACTCTTTGTACTTCAAGAGCTTGCTCTGATACCAATTGTTATTCCCTAACAATACAACAAGAATTACAGAAGGGGGGGTTGAATGTAATTCTGACTACTTTTTGAGATTTATGAAAAATGGTTCGAACTCAATTTATATCTAACTGTTTGATTTGCAAAGTGCGGAATACAGAGTTAAGTTAGTCAAAAAGAAGGTAATAAAAACTCAAGTCTTTAAAACTTTCTGGTGGATTTGAATGTATCCACCAAATATATATATATATATATATATATCAAGAGAACCCTGTGAAGCTTGAATAGCTCACAGCTGCTTTACAAGTGAACAACTAAACTTGCAGAGAAATGTTACAGGATACAGCTTGCAAATGTTTCTCTGAAAATGTATTTTTGCTTAGTCTATTGTTATTGTTGTTGTTGTTCTACTTGCTACACTTGGTTTATATATCACCAAGTTTACATAGAATAAGACAAGATAATAAAACAAAACCTATCAAGTCTAACTCCATGCTGCTTCACTACTCTATTCTTGCATCTTTGAAAATCTTCATAACTTGCATGGAAATGGTAATGCTTCTTTGTTCTCAAAACCCTGCTGAACAGGCTGCCACATTCCTTTTCCAACTCTAGACGCATGTGACTGCGTTGTCGCTGTCAACAGATATTTGAATTGATCATCCGTCGGGTACATACTTGTTATCCTTCGGGTAACCTTGTTGATCATTTGTCGGGTAGCTTTGTTGATCATCCGTCGGGTAGCCATTTATCACTTGACTCTATTTCATTTGTGCAGAATTACAAGACATCTTATATTTACATTTAATCAACCTATTCTGCACATCTACTAGAAGTCTAGATGATTAATAACCTTCTACAGAATCTATACAAAGTTGTTTACAGAAATGTTGTACATAACTTATTGTTACAAGCTATTCACCTGATGGATATTAATTAGTCATCCGTCGGGACTATAATTGATCATCCGTCGGGTGCTACAAAATTCACTAAGTTAAATCTACTAAGGTGTTTTTTTAGCTTATCATCAAGTACACAACACATTCCTAACAATCTCCCCCAATATATGATTTGGGAAATTTGGATCTTCAAAACCAGGAGGCTGACTAACATAGACTTCCTCCTCCAAATCTCCATATAGAAAAGCACTCTTGACATCAATTCTTTAGACCTTGAAATTGGCATGGGCTGCATAGGCTAAAAAATTTCTGATGGCTTCAAGTCTTGCAACAGGAGCAAAAGTTTCATCAAAATCTATTCCTTCTTGTTGGTAACAGCCCTTACCAATCAATCTAGCTTTGTTCCTGACCACTATGCCATTTTCATCCATCTTGTTTCTGAATACCCATTTGGTGTCAATTGGATTCTTTCCTTTAGGCTTGGGTACCGGCTTCCATACTTTATTCCTTTCAAATTGGTTTAGCTCCTCCTTCATAGCTAAAATCCAATCAGGATCCAACAAAGCTTCTTCTACCTTCTTTGGTTCTTCCTTAGATAGGAAGCTTCTATATAGACATTCTTCTTGAGTTGCTCTCCTTGTTTGAACTCTAGAAGATACATCACCAATGATGAGCTCAAAGGGTTGATCTTTTGTTCATTTTCTTTATTGAGGTAGATTAGCTCTAGATGAAGAGGCCTCATTGTTGTCTTGATGTGTAACTGAGTTTTGATTATAGAAACTCCCGCTGAGTTTATGAATCTTTGATTTGAGAAAGAGGAACTTTCTGTAAGTGATCTATTCTGACTTTCAGCTTCTTTTGATGACCCGACAGATGATGCATTTTGAGTTCCGACGGATGAAGCTGATTGTCTCCCGACGGATAAAACAGATTTTCTCCCGACGGATGAAGCATTTTGCAACTCGACAGATGTTGAATTTTGTGCTTCATTGGTAAGAGATTATTCTACAATATCCTTTGTCATTGTTTCCTGATCACTGTCATCATCACTATCATCACTAACCATCTCAACATTATCAAATTTGAGGCTTTGATGGTAATCTCCATCTTGCAGTCCTTCAATCTTCTTATCATCAAACATAACATGTATTGATTCCATAACAATGTTGGTTCTTAATTTGTAGACTCTATATGCTTTACCAACAACATATCCAACAAAAATTCCTTCATCTGCTTCAGCATCAAACTTTCCATTTTGATCAGTTTAATTTTTCAAGATATAACATTTGCATCCAAAGACATGAAGAAAATTTAGAGTTGGCTTCTCGTTCTTGAACAATTAATAGGGTGTCATACACTTTGCTTGATTAACCAAAGAGATATTCTGAGTGTAGCATGCAGTATTTACAGCTTCAGCCCAGAAATATGTTGGTAATTTTGATTATTCAAGCATTGTCCTTGCAGCTTCAATAAATGATATGTTCTTTCTTTCCAGTACTCCATTTTGTTGTGGAGTTCTTGCAGCTGAAAACTCATGCATATCCCATTCTCTTCACTAAATGCTCTCATAACAGAATTCTTAAACTCAGTTCCATTGTCACTCCTGATTCTTCTAACTTTAAAATCTGGATTATTGTTGACTTGCCTTATGTGATTGATGATGATTTCACTAGCCTCGTCTTTAGACTTCAGGAAATATGTCCAAGAGAACTTTGAGAAATCATCTACAATTACTAGGCAAAATCTTTTCCTTGAGATGGACAACACATTGACTGGTCCAAACAAATCCATGTGTAGCAATTGTAGAGGTTCTTCAATTATAGAATCAAGCTTCATTCTAAATGATACTTTAATCTGCTTTCCTTTCTGGCAGGCATCAAATAGACCATCCTTAGAAAATTCCACTTGAGGAATACCTCTAACCAGTTCTTTTTTGACAAGCTCATTCATGGTCTTGAAGTTTAGATGGGACAACTTCTTGTGCCACAACCAACTTTCATCTTGACTTGCTTTACTGAGAAGGCAAGTGACAGATTCTGCATTTGATGAGTTAAAGTCAACTAGGTACATATTTCCTTTTCTCACTCCAGTGAGAATCACTTTGTTGCTCCTTTTGTTTGTCACAACACAGGCTTCTGAATTGAAGGTTACTGAATTGCTTTTATCACAAAGCTGGCTGATACTCAACAAATTGTGCTTTAGACAATCCACTAAGGCAACCTCCTCAATGATGACATTGTCTTTTGAAATCAAGCCATATCCCACAGTATAACCCTTGCTGTCATCTCCAAAAGTAATACTTGGGCCAGCTCTCTTCTTGAACTCTGTGAGCAGGGTAGAATCTCCAGTCATGTGTCTTGAACAACCATTATCCAAGTACCACAAATTCTTTCTATATCCCTGCACACATCAAAACCAAATCAACTGGATTTTGGTACCCAAGTTTCCTTGGGACCTTCCTTGTTAGCTTTCTTCTTTTGTTTCTTAGGTTTGATATCATTTGACTTGGGGATTTCTGATTCATACTTAGTCATTTGAGTTAGACCTTTGAAACCAGTCATTGAAACAGAATTATCATGCACATTTTGATTAATAGGAAAGGGCATGTTGTTTGCAAACATGTTATTCTAGTAGGGCATGCTAAATGGCATTTGAGGCATACTTAATGCAGCATAATAAGGATTAGGTGCAAATGGCATATTAGCAAATTGTGCATTCATATTCTGTGCAGACATTGCATTTATAAGCATAGAAGGCATAACATTCATGTTGGGAAAAGAAGATGGTACAAATATGGGAGTAGGCATAGCAAGCTTACAATTAATAGACAGATGATTAACACTACCACACTTAACACATATTTTTCTTGGAGCATATTTATCAGGTGTGTAGTTGTTATATTTGTTAATCCCTACTTTCCCATTTCTATTGTTTTTTTAGTTTCTCATTAAACTCAACCTTTTTTAATCTGTCATTCAATTGCTTGATAGACAGATGACCAACATTCACTTTCTTCTCCTTCTTCACTTGACTTGATTCTCCTGAAACAAAGTTTTTGGAAACTGATCCATATTTTTCATTTAACTTGGAAAGTTTGGCTTTGCTCACAGGTTTGCTCACAGCCGACGGATGGGGATTTATGTCACTCGATGGATAATCCTTTTGATTATCCGACGGATGACTCTCATCATCCGTCGAGTCCACACCTGTTAAAAATCCTTCAACCAAATTGGATTCCAGCTTCTCCTTACTCTTTATCCAGGCTGCATCACAAAAGGACTCAATACCTTAAACTTTGGTGATTTGAGCATGAACATCTCTGGATGATTTCCATGCCTTAATCACCTCATGTTCTCGTTCAAGTTGCTTCTTCAAAATCTCTTCTTTCTTCAAGGACTCAGTTAATTCCTCCTTAGAAATCTTACATTCTAGTTTCAATTTCTCAAATTCAATAAACTGAGACTCTTGCACATTATTCCTCTCACTTAAAAACAAATAGTTTTCTTTGATTTTAGCATTTTCTTTAGTGAGAGACTTAAGTGTAACACGTAAATGATATAATTCTGTAGACATATCATTAATTGCATCATTACACTCAGCTTTAGATAAATGTGCTAGGTTAGTGGTGATTACCTGCTTACTTGAAGAACTTGTTTCTGTTTAATCAGACTTGGCCATTAGGGCTAGATCGACATAACTGACATCTTCATCTTCATCCAGACCATCTACTGCCCAGTCATTTTCTTGTGTAATAAAAGGCCTTTCCTTTTGTATAAGTAATTCAAAATACTTCTGTTTATAATCCACAGGCTCAAATTTCTTCTTGCCGGAATCTGACTTTCTACACTCACTGGCAAAATGCCCTGCCAAGCCACATTTGAAACACTTAAATTTTGATTTATCCACCATATTTCTATTTGGCTTAGCTGTTCCAAAGTTCTTCTTGAACTTGAGCTTGGAAAATCTTCTGGAAAGGAATGCAAGATGTTCATCAATATCATCCATGTCATCTTGGCTCAATGATCTTCATTTTCAGCTACCAGCCCCTTGCCCGTGTTTTCACAGACCATTATAGTAGACTCAACAGCTTCTACCCCTCTTTCTCCAACTCAGCAACCAATGCTATGGACCCTCCTTTATTCCTTCCTTTCTCCATCCTCTCATCTTGCTCTATATCAAGCTCATAAGTTTTTAGGATGCCATACTGTCTCTCTAGAGTAAACTCCTTATAATCTTGAGAGTTTCTCAATGAGACTGTCATTGGTTTCTATTCCTTTGGAAGAGATCTAAGGAACTTGAGATTGGAGTGTTGCAGTTTTTGAAATCTACTAAAAATGTAAGTGAGAGACTCACTATCTTCACAATAAAAGTGCTCATATTGTTGAATTAGCAGCTGCATCTTATTCTCCCTTACTTGCTCAGTACCATCACAGATAATCTGAATTGTGTCCCAAACCTCCTTGGCTTTTTTGCAGTTAATGATGTTATCAAACATATCACCATCAACTCCATTGAATAATATATTCATGGCCTTCTTATCTTTCCAGACCTGCTCAATATCAGGATCTGACTATTCATGCCTAGGCTTGGGAACATATTGTTCATTGCCTGTTGTAGCTCTCATTGGCTCATTAGGACCTCTCTCTATGCAATCAACATAGGCCTCTTCTTGAGAAAGAAAATGTAGGTGCATCTTCACCTTCCAGTGGTGATAATTGTCTTTGTCCAGAAATGGAATCTTGACCCCAACATCCTTCTTGTTCATCTTGCTGTTTTGTTGTGATCTTTAAACTCTTTGTACTTCAAGAGCTTGCTCTGATACCAATTGTTATTCCCTAACAATACAACAAGAATTACAGAAGGGGGGGTTGAATGTAATTCTGACTACTTTTTGAGATTTATGAAAAATGGTTTTAACTCAATTTATATCTAACTGTTTGATTTGCAAAGTGCGGAATACAGAGTTAAGTTAATCAAACATAAAGTAATAAAAACTCAAGTCTTTAAAACTTTCTGGTGGATTTGAATGTATCCACCAGATATACATATATATCAAGAGAACCCTGTGAAGCTTGAATAGCTCACAGCTGTTTTACAAGTGAACAACTAAACTTGCAGAAAAATGCTACAGGATACAGCTTACAAATGTTTCTCTGAAAATGTGTTTTCGCTTAGTCTATTGTTGTTGTTGATCTACTTGCTACACTTGGTTTATATATCACCAAGTTTACATAGAATAAGACAAGATAATAAAACAAAACTTATCAAGTCTAACTCCATGCTGCTTCACTACTCTATTCTAGCATCTTTGAAAATCTTCATAACTTGCATGGAAATGGTAATGCTTCTTTGTTCTCAAAACCCTGCTGAACAGGCTACCACATTCCTTTTGCAAACACTCGACGCATGTGACTCTGTTGTCGTTGTCAATAGATATTTAAATTGATCATCCGTCAGGTAGATGCTTGTTATCCGTCGGGTAGCCTTGTTGATCATTTGTCGGGTAGCTTTGTTGATCATCCGTCGGGTAGCCATTTATCACTTGACTCTATTTCATTTGTGGAGAATTACAAGACATCTTATATTTACATTTAATCAACCTATTCTTCACATCTACTAGAAGTCTACATGATTCATATCGTACTACAGAATCTATACAAAGTTGTTTGCATAAATGTTGTACATTACTTATTGTTACAAGCTACTCACCCGATGGATATCAATTAGTCATTCATCGGGACTATATTGAATCATCCGTCGGGACTATAATTGATCATCCATCGGGTGCTGCAAAATTCACTAAGTTAAATCTACTAAGGTGTTTTGTTTAGCTTATCATCAAGTACACAACATATTCCTAACAATAAATGCCACTTAACAGCGACATCAAAATAGAGAACACAAGCTGAACTGAACATACACATATATACACGCGTATATATACATAAATACGGCCCAACAGGACCACAACTGAAAAAACCAGAACCGACTGAAAAAGACAGACCAGCAGCTGGACTTATCGGAAAACCGGGGAAAACCGGGGGAAATACTGGTGAAACAGGGAGAAGAAATAGGGAAGGAGAAAAGACAGATGAGAGATTGAGAGATTAAACCGAGATAGAGAGAACATGGAGGTAAAACACAGGGCTTGTTTGTGAGTGTCTGTGTGGTTGCTTTTATTTTTTTATTTTATTTAACACAACAATTATGCCACACAACAGTAGCACAAGACCCGTGTCCAATAAAAGGACACGTATCCCCTTTTTCTTGACTGAAAGCAAAATTTGACTCGCGATTACACAGATAACGATACAAACTTGCGGGTAAAAATAAGTCGGATAAATTCCAAACTAATTTTAAAATTCACAGAATAATCAAAAACTAACAAAATAAATTTTTCATAATTTTTAAATCATTTTTGGACTGTGTAACAGACCCGCATTTTATGATTTAACGAACAAACGTGCGGGTAAATACAACCTGAAAAATTTCCGAAACAATTTTAAAATTCTCAAAAATATTCAAAACTTAAGAAAATATAAGTTTCATAATTTTTGTAACATACATGAATTTATTTTTAAATTTATACTTAAATATAATCAGAGAATCATGTAGGATAAATAATTGATGGGATATTGTTTTCTAAATTTTATAAATTCCCATAAATATTTATTGAAATTATAAATCCATGAAAAATAATTTTACAGATAATTCCAGTATTTATGAAAATAATTCTTCCATAAAACCACTTCTAAAAGCAAAAAAAACAATACAACTCGGCAATTAATAATACAATTAATCATCGCACACCACTAAGTGAGACACAATTAATAGTAGATACAACACATAACTGAATGAACCATAACATATTTTATTTATTTATTTATTTAATAATTACACTCTTAATAATACAAAAGTACGGGTCGTTATAACCTTACCCCTTAGAAGATTATGTCCTCAGAATCTCAACTAACCAAACAAGTGAGGATATTTGTCAAGCATATCCGACTCTAACTCCCAAGTAGACTCTTCTACTTGAGGATTCCTCCAAAGTACTTTTACTACGAGAATCGACTTATGTTGAGAATTGGCTAAGTCGAAGATCAGGATCTATGTCACAATCAGGATATGATTAACTGTTGTAATATGATTATCCGTTGAAAGCTTCGATATCATCCATTGATATACATAAATGATTATCTGTTGAAGCTAAAACATTTATCCGTTGATCAAAGCTATCCGTTGAAGAAGGTGCTGATCTATAGGATCGTAGTTGATTTAGATATGTAAAGTATTAGAGTTATATTGTAACATATCTTGTAATTGATAGCGGACTGATTTGTAGTTGTGTTGTATATAAACACAGAATAGGTTATCACAATGTGAGGTGCACAACTCGAGTATTCGTATAACCTAGTGGCTCTTAAGAATATTGTTCTTGAGAGAATTGTGTGACAGTTTATTAAAGATCAATATAAACTGTTATTTGATTTATCTATTCTTACTTTACTTTCATAATACATCAATTTGTTAAGTAATTGTATCCAACCCTCTTAAACAATTACTTTACTTGGCAATAAGTGGTATCAGAGCGGTCAAATTAACTGTTAATTTGCAAAGGTCAAGATGTCTGAAAGTAAATATGAAAGCATGAAAATTCCCATCCTGAAGAAAGCTGATTACTCTACATGGAGAGTAAAGATGTTGATGTTCCTTGAAGATATTGATGATGCATATGTTAATATCATCAAAACAGGACCTCCATATCCTATAATAACTGTGACTATGTCTGAAGATGCTCCTGAACACTATGCCATAAAGGAAAAATTAATATGGTCAGACGCTAAAAAAGTTGTTATGCTTAAAGATGTTAAAGTCCGGAATATTCTGCACAACAATTTGGAAAATGTGATGTCAAACAGAGTTATTGCTTGCAAAACTGCAAAGGAAATATGGGATGTCTTGGAAACACAGTATCAAGGTACGATGGCAATAAAGAAGAACTAAAGAGTTGTTCTTGTGCAAGAATATAAGCAATTTGATGCCAAGGCTGATGAGTCAATTACTGACATATAGATTTCCGACACTGCTGAATGATCTATCATTGGATGGAAAAGAATATTAAAGGGAAGACTCAAACACTAAATTTCTTAGAGCTCTTTCAGAATATTGGGATACACATGCCTCAATAATCAGGAATCAATATGATCTTGATTCTCTGACTCTGGATGAAGTGTATGGGATGTTGCAGACTCATGACTTGGAGATCTAGAAAATAAAGAATAGAAAAGATATAAGATGAAGGTTGTGGCTCTTAATATTGAGACTCACAAAGGTAAGGAAAAGATAAGTGAGAGGTCAAAGAGAAGGAACATTGTGGAAGAATCAGATACTGATGATGCATCTGATCCTGACACAAATACTGACGAGAATTCTGAGATCGATATGGATGATCCTCAAGTGGTTGAGATGGCTGCAATGCTGGTGAAAGGTTTCAGAGGGATGAGGTTTAGAAAATCACAGAGGAAAGGTGGTTTCAACAGAAGGTTCTCTGGTCATAGAAAAGACAGGTTCAGAAAGAGTGATGGTCAAAATAATAAGAAAATGAAGTTTAACAAGACCAAGGTGACATGTTATAAATGTAATGAAAGGGGATATCTGGCAAGTGAGTGCCCCAATTCAACTAGAAAAGCTTTGGTCACAACAAACTCTAACAGAGATTGGATGGATTCATCAGAAATTGACAATGATGATGAATACTATGCACTCATGGCAGCTCATGGAGAGAATGCCTCAGGAACTGATAAGGGAAACAAGAAAAATGTGCATGTCTTGGACAGTGGATGTTTAGTACATATGGCTGGAAATAAATCAATGTTGTCAGAATATGAGGAAAAGGCTGGCCCAATGGTTTCCTATGGAGATGGCAATATAGGAAAAATACTGGGATATGGCAATATTATCATTTGAAATGTCACCATCGCAAACATAGCTCTAGTAAATGGACTGAAGCACAATTTATTGAGCATTAGTCAAATCACTGACAGAGGTTTCTATGTCATGTTCTATGATACCCACTGTGAAGTAGTTCATAAGATCACAAGGAAAACGGTTTTCGAGGTTACAGACATGGAAACATTTATGAAGCCAAACTTTATGCAAATACTAATGGTCCAGAAACTTGTCTAGTAACTAAAGCATCAGTAAATGAAAGTTGGATTTAGTAAGAGGTCTACCTAACATATACTACTCCCCTGATGATTTGTGTGATGCATGTCAACAAGCTAAGAAAAAAAGAACCTCTTTCAAGAGTAAGTCAGAATCATCCATCAAAAAGCCATATCAAATGCTAAACTTGGATCTCTTTGGTCCTGTGAATGTCATGTCAATAAGCAAGAAAAGGTATACTCTACTTGTTGTTGATGAATACACTAGATTTATTTGGCTATTTTTCTTGCACAGTAAGGATGAAACAGCTGAATTTCTCTTGGATCATCTGAAACTGATTGAAAATGGCACAAAATACAAAGTCCAAATTCTAAGAAGTGACAATAGGATAGAGTTCAAAAATAGCAAGATGGATGAGATCTGCAGATACAAGAGAATCTCTCAACAATTCTCAGCTCCTGGAATACCATCAACAAAATGGTGTTGTGGAAAGGAAAATAGTATGCTTATTGAAGCCGGTAGGACTATGCTAGTGGAAACTAATCTACCAACATAATTTTGGGCTGAAGCTGTCAACACTGCCTGTTATATTCAGAATATGACTCTGATTAACAGACATGGATTTACTCCTTATCAAATGATCAACGAAAAGAAGCCAAGCTTAAACATCTACACATCTTTGGATGCTAATGTTTTGTTCTAAGAACACATCCTGAAATGCTTGGAAAATTTGACAGAAAAGCTGACAAAGGTGTTTTTGTTGGATATCCTTCATCAAGAGCGTACAAAGTCTTCAATCTAAGGACAAGGACAATTATTGAATCAATTCATGTTTCCTTTGACGATAAGAAGATCACTGGAATTAAAGAAGACTCGCATGAAGAAATTGTGTTTGTAATTAAAAGACTCAAGTCAGGAGATCTTTTAAATTCTGAAGAATTGCCCAAATCTAGTGACAAGCCAGATCCTAATAATGGGTCAGATCCTGATGACGATTCAGATCCTGATTTAGTGTCAATTTATTAAAATCCACATGTTGAGGGTGAGCAACATCCACAGATAGAAAGTGATGACACTAGTCGTTCAAATTCCAATGAAGAAGATGAACAAGAAAATACAGGATCTACTGGAAATTTCTCAAATGCAACAGATGATAGCTCATCAGGTGATAATCATTCAACCGAAAATCAAAATCAGTTTGGTAATCACTCTTCAAACAAAAGTCCCTTTCAATCAAGAACAGATATAACTAATATAGGGGGAGCTTCATATGGATATGATAGCACAAGTGCAGGGGGGAGCATCAGGAAATGAGACTGAACTACCAAAGGCTGTAAAATGGAAAAAAGATCATATACCTGATCTTATCATAGGAGATCCTACTGTTGGAGTCCAAACCAGAAGTACAACTGAACATGAATATCTTTATCATAACTTTCTTTCTAAGGAGGAACCAAAAAAAGTAGAAGACGCACTCAAGGATGTTGATTCGATTTAAGCTATGCAGGAGGAGTTAAATGAGTTTGAAAGGAATGAAGTTTGGAAACTTATTCCAAGGCCAAAGAAGCCTGCTAGACCAGTAGAGGTTACTGGTGCTAGTGCTGGAGAAGACCAAAATTTGGTTTTAGCTGCTAAACCTAAGAAAAGACGATTAATGAAGTTAGAAAAAAAGGTTCACAAGAAACTAGATGGTCTTAAAGTATTGGATGATATTGCTCTGGATCAGGAATCAACAAATCCTGAAAAATCTTTGTCAACTCCTCACAGGTCTCAAGCAATTCCCAACAAGATTATGACAATTTATGATCAGGCAATTTTACATCTCATATAGTCAAGAAAGTTGAAAATGTTAATAAAGTTGTTATTAATGAATACAACACAAAGGGGGAGGGTGAATGTGTTTTTGACCATGTCTATTGTAAAGGATCTTTGTGAGCATAATGTGCTGAAATGACCATGTCTCCATCTGTAGATTCCTCATCTCTTTCCATAGGGGTGAAAGGGCCATTATTGAGAATCTTGACATATAATGGGTTGGCCATCCTTATAAACAACATCATTTTCTTTTTCCATAATGTGTAGTTAGATCTGTCAAAGGTAGGGATCTTGATACTACTTAGTTTCTGTGTATTCATTCTTCCAAGATCTTTAATCTGTTTGCTTTCAGATTTTGCTCTAATACCACTTGTTAGATAATGAATACAACACAGGGGGGTGAATGTGTTTTTGATATTTTTAATCTTTTTAAGAACTATTTTGGATATGGTGAACAAAGCAGTTTAACTTGTAGAGATATAGTTTTTAAACAAAATTAACAAACATGCACATAAACACAGTATCTTCAAAACTCACTTAATTTTATATTAAAATCAAGTATGTCTTGCTACAAATTTCTAGGTTCTTCGTTGATAAAGAACTCAGTTTCTTTCTTCAGAGAGTTACAAGAAATTCTAAATCTTTTTGTTACACTTAAAAATAAAGGACCAGTGTTTACTTTATAGATCTGTAAACACATGTTTTACATAGCATGCAATAACATGTACGAAACCCTACTTTAAGTTATTTAAAGCTTTCCATTTCTGGCTTAGTGTATCTTTGCAAATTGTGCATGTCTGTGAGATTCCTTTGTCATTTAATCTTGGCCTTTGACCTTGTACTCTTCAAGCTGCTTTTGTAAACTTTTCAAATTAGTGATTGATTTGTTTTTTGATTGATAGTCTTGGATCTTTAACTGGTCTGCATTCTGTACTTGGGTTTATATCGAGATCTCCAGTTTGAACTATAGAGAACTGACATCTCGATAAGTATAATTGCTTATCGAGATCTCTTAGTTCTCTATAAGTGTTTTGACTTGTCGATATTTCTGAGATCTTTATAAGCATTTTGACTTGTCGATATCTCTAAGATCTCTAATAAGAATTTGACTTGTCGATATTGTTAGTGTTTGTGCCCTAGAGACAATACTATGATGTTTTAGTTTAAGATATTAGGATTATTAATGTTTATATTCTATCGATTATTCTCTTTATAATTTATTAATTCTTAATTTACTGCGATATAAATTTTAGATTAATAAATGTCCTTGGAATGTGATATGCAATTCTATATCTTTAAGTACGTGACTTATAAATGAGATTATGAGAATAGTATCAATATTCCTAAAGTTTCCTAGTCGAGTATAATTGTTAATGGACAATAATAATGCGTTAAGACTAGTGTGTTTGTTGACTGATGATCACATCTCATTGATCATAGGTATAATGATACTAAAGTCAAAGACACGGGCATATGTATATGTACATGGTGATGGACAGACCCGATGTGAGATTCTACATTTCTATTGTGTCATAAGTAATTCTTACAATGATAATGATGTAATAGTCCTTATGTGACGGCCTCAACCCCGGGGTCAGGAGTTGACGTCACTAATCACAATTACTAAAAATATAACCAACAGAATTATTATTAAAATATACTAACTTTACCCCGAACCAAGATCCGATCCAGGTTCAAGTATAATTCAGGTTTTCACTATTACAAACTCTTTACTCAATATCTAAGACACGCAAACTTTATTCAGCAACTCCTCAGACCTCATGGTCTGATACAAACTACCTCAGATGAGCCAGGTCCAGAAGGGGCGGGAACATAGGTCGGTCTGAATGATCTTCTAGGCATCTGCGAAATATACATAATAGTTTGCAAGGGTGAGCATAATCGCTCAGCAGTACCAAATATGAATAACAGATTAAAACAGTAATGTAACAATAATGGGAACAGAGCTGTAATCATAATATCAACATTTCATAATGACAATCAACATGACTGGATATCACTAATTATCATGCTTTGCGAAAATAACATAGTAGTGTGCTGTGTAATAACAGAGTCCAATTTTAGCATGCTAATCAATTTATAAAACCGCTGTATCAATCATTTATGCTCTTATACAATTCACAAATCCCAATCAGAGACATAGCGGATATGTGAAAACAGCTGATCAGGCTATCAACACCAGACGGCTCTAACTGCCATCCCATTTACATGTTCCGGAACTCAGAGACTAGCTAGGTCTCTGACCTGCTAGACTAATCGGTTTTATAATGCGCGCAATCGAGTTAGCCTCTTACGCCACCTCAATAGGCCTACTCTGGCCCAAATATATCCGATATCTGACCGTTTTATCCAGTTTTCAAAACACTTGTACCTATCTCATTTTCAAAATCATTTAATTAACCAGCACACATATAAAATCCATTTCGCAAATCATTTCATTGGAGACAGGTACCTTTCGAAGTTACTTTTCCCCAAAACAATTTGAAAATAGTAATTTTATAACTACAGGGGATACGTAACCTAAAACGTTTCTGTTCCATTACGAAAATAAAACATTTAGCTATTCATATGCACTGAACCATAAAAGAATGGTCATGGGTACTTACCTTGCAACGCTTTACAAACCCTAAATAGCTTTCATGCTGACTTCGATCCTGGAACAACTCGACTAGGATCTACAATTACAGAATACCCTAATTAGTTATACCGACATGCTTGATATCCTCAAATCCTAATAACCCCAAATCCGACAACCCGACTCGTATCATTATTATACATATAATCATGTAATTACATTTCTCGAACATAAATAGGGATAACACGTAAAACATAATTATGTACGATTACAAATATATTTTAGAAAATTTTGGCAGCACTTCTTTATTTATAAGACTACCCGTCGATTATAATCGACGTCAACAATTCCCAACAATCCACAACATTATTCCGTACAATCCAATACCAATCAAAATTAGTTATTTAAATCCAAACATAATTTACATAATTATTTTATTTTATTTATTTATAGAATTTAGGACTCAGAACATCGTCATCACCGTCCACCGTCCGCTCGTAAAAGTCATTGCGGACGACGGAAAAATTTCACGGGTACCCGATAAATTCTCGGGTTTCCAACGCGAAACTTCACCGATTAATTAAAAAAATTTCCCGCACATTCGATAATTTATATCATGAAATTACTCAAATAAAATCCTGCAGAAAATTAATTAAATAATGTCAAATTAACCCAACAGCCACGCGCCACACGCGCAAACAGGGAAGAACAAACAGCAACACCGGCGAACCACCGCCACAAACACCAACACACACCTGTCAATATACATACACAACACACACACACACACATCATTCACACAGATATATATACAGGAGTACATATATAACAAACCAAACAAGGAACAAAGAATCGCCGGAAATTCGGTCGGAGAACTCACCGGAATAACCGAGAGCAACACGACTGGAATCGACGGAAAAGAAAAAGAAACGAAGGAAACAGAGAAGAAAATGGAAGATGACCGAATAAAGAAGGGGAGAGAAAGAGGAGACTGTAGAGAGATCGAGATAGAGAGACAGGGACAAAGAGATGATGTTTTTGGGAAATAAACAGCCTGCCTGCACGTGTCCATCAAATGGGACGCGTGTTGATATTCTTTTATGAATTGTTAACACGTGTCCCTGAGTATTAGGGGTCAATTATTTAACCGAATTTTGAAATCAACGAGTCAGGGCACCTCGAAAACAATCTCATTAAATCCCGATAATACTTTTAAAGTATTGTAAATAGTCCGAGGTTTATAAAAATATATATTTTGAAATTTTTAAACAATTTCTAAAACGCAACCGGTACCCGTTTTTAACAAATAAACGAAACAACGGGCGGGTGAAATAATTCTCAAAATTTCCAAAAATAATTTTAAAATTCTCAGAATAATACAAACTTAATAAAATATAAACTTCATAATTTTTAAAGATTCCCATAATTAAATATTGATTTTAGCATTTAACAAACTCAGAAAATCATTTAGAAATGAATAATTAACGAAATATTAATTTCTCAGTTTTATAAAATCCTAAAAATAATTATCGAAATTGTAAAATTAGAAAACCAATTTTAAAGACAACCCAAATATTTATGAAATTAAAATTACAATAAAATCACTTTCACAAGAGAAATAAAATCATATAACTTACCAATAAATCACATAATTCCAATCCCACATATCAACAAATCATAAATAATTAGATAACAATCAATAACGGCTGCCAAAATCAATACACACCTTTTATTTATTTACTTAAACTTTTATTACACTTCCAAGTATTAGAAATAAAATAAAAATACACGAGTCGTTATATCCTTTCCCTTTAAAAAGATTCTATCCCCAGAATCTAAATCAACTAAACAAATGAGGATATTTATCAAGCATGTCTGAATATAATTCCCAAGTAGACTCTTCTACTCAAGGATTTCTCCACAGAACTTTTACTATAGGAATTGACTTATTCCTAAGGACTCGTTCCTTACGGTCTAGGATTTGAACCGGTTGTTCTACATCGGACAAATCTGGTTGAAGCTCAATCGGTTCGTATTCTATGACTTGATTCGAATTATGGACATAGGGCTTTAACATAGACACGTGGAACACATTATGAATGTGCTGCCACTGAGGTGGTAACGCTATCTCATAAGCGACCTTTCCCACTTTCTTCAAAACCTCAAAGGGTCCTATGAATCTAGGGCTAAGTTTACCCTTCTGACCAAATCGTACTAACCCTTTCCAAGGTGATACCCTTAGCAACACCAAAGCTCCTATCTCGAAGTCCATGTCTTTTCTATGTAAATCTGTATATTTTCTTTGTCTATCTTGAGCTGCTTTTAACCTTTTCCGAATCAACACTATGGCATCCTTAGTCTGCTGAACCAACTCAGGACCTAACACTTTCTTTTCTCATACCTCATCCCAATACAACGGTGATCTACACTTACGCCCATACAAAACTTCATAAGGTGGCATCCCAATACTGGCATGGTAACTGTTATTATACGAGAACTCAATCAAAGGTAGGTGCTCATCCCAATTACCTTTAAAATCTAGAACACAGACTCTCAACATATCCTCTATGGTTTGAATTGTTCTCTCACTTTGGCCATCCGTCTGAGGATGATAGGCGGTGCTCATATTCAATTTCGTTCCTAGGCACTCTTGGAATTTTGTCCAGAACCTAGAATTAAATCTCGGGTCTCGATCCGACACTATAGAAACAGGAACTCCATGTTTGGTAACTATCTCATCCAAGTATAACTTTACTAGCCTTTCCAATGAATACCTTTCATTAATCGGAAGGAAATGCGCCGACTTAGTTAATCTATCAATGATTACCCAAATAGCATCATGATTCGCTCTCGTCTTTGGAAATCCCACTACAAAATCCATAGCAATGTCTTCCCATTTCCATTAGGGAATCTCCAAAGGTTGTAACAATCCAATCGGTCGTTGATGCTCTGCTTTCACCGTTTGATACACGTGACACTTACTTACCCAATTGGCAATATCCTTCTTCATTCCTGGCCACCAAAAATTTTTCTTCAAATCCTGGTACATCTTGGTGCTACCAGGGTGAATAGAAAACCTAGAGTTATGATTATCCTGCATTACTTCATTCTTCAATTCCGTTACATTAGGAATCCAAACTCTGGACAAAAATCTATACAAACCTTGACTATCTTTTTGAGTATATAACTCTTCTCCTGTCAAAGTATCCCACTCTTGCTCCCTAACTCCTTCTTGATATCTTCTAATCTTTTCCATCAATGCCGGCTGGAAAGTAATTTCATATAGCTGCTCCTGACTTTTGTTAGATACTCGAACTTCAATTTCCATTCTTTCCAAGTCTCGTGCCAATTCCTCCGCAATCTTAACCATATTCAGCCTTTCCTTCCTACTTAAGGCATCAGCCACTACATTGGCTTTACCTGGATGATAATTAATCGAACAATCATAGTCCTTAATCAACTCCAACCACCTTCTCTGCCTCATGTTCAGATCTTTCTGCGTGAATATGTACTTCAGGCTCTTGTGGTCTGTATAAATGTCACATTTCTCGCCATACAAATATTGACGCCATAACTTTAAGGCAAATACTATAGCCGCCATTTCAAGGTCATGAACCAGATATTTCTGCTCGTGAGGCTTTAACTGTCTGGAGGCATACGCAGTCACTTTGTCATGTTGCATTAACACACATCCCAATCCTTTCAAAGAAGCATCACTATAAATTACAAAGTTTCCCGTCTCATCTGGTAATGCTAACACTGGAGCCGTCACTAGTCTTCATTTTAACTCCTGGAAACTCTCTTCACACTTCTCCGTCCAAACAAACTTCTCATTCTTCCTGGTCAACTTGCTTAGTGGGGATGCAATCTTCGAGAAATATTTCACAAACCTTCGATAATATCCTGCTAATCCAAGAAAACTACTAATTTCTGTTGGTGTCTTCGGTTGCTCCCATTTTGATACGGCTTCAATCTTTACCGGGTCTACTTTGATACCTTCTTTACTTATTACGTGACCAAGGAACTGTACTTCCGTCAGCCAAAACTCACACTTAGAAAACTTAGCATACAATTGCTTTTCTCTTAACTTTTGAAGGGCAATCTGCAGATGTACTGCGTGATCTTCTGGATTCTTCGAATATATGAGGATGTCATCAATAAATACAATAACAAATTTATCCAAATATTCCTTATATACCCTATTCATCAAATCCATAAAAGTTGCTGGCGCATTCGTCAATCCAAACGACATCACTAGAAACTCATAATGGCCATACCTTGTTCGAAATGCAGTTTTGGGTATATCTTCCGGCTTTATCTTCATTTGGTGGTAGCCAGATCTTAAATCAATCTTTGAGAAGTAACATGCGCCCTTAAGCTGATCAAACAAATCGTCGATTCGTGGCAATGGATACTTATTCTTTATTGTCAACTTGTTCAACTCTCTATAATCAATGCACAATTTCATGCTTCCATCCTTTTTTTCACAAATAACACTGGAGCACCCCACGGAGAAACACTGGGTCGAATAACTCCTTTATCCAATAGTTCCTGAATTTGCTTAGCCAATTCTTTCATTTCCATCGGGGCCATTCTGTATGGAGCCTTAGAAACTGGTTCAGCTCCAGGTATCAAATCAATGGAAAACTCTATCTCACGATCAGGTGGCAATCCTGGTAATTCTTCTGGAAAAATGTCAGGAAATTCTCTTACTATAGAGATTTCATCCAATATAGGGGTTTCTTTCTTCGTATCCACTACATGAGCCAAGTACGCTTCACATCCTTGTCTCAACAATCTTCTTGCTTGCATCAATGAGAGAAACTTCCTATCTTGCTTCTGCCCTTGGTAACTGATCCTTCTATTATCTGAGGTGTACATAACAACTCTCTTTTTCTTACAATCAATATTTGCCCTATATCGAGACAACCAATCCATACCTAAAATAACATCAAAGTCTCCCAACTCGAAGGGTATTAAGTCAACAAGGAACATATACCCCGAAATCTCTAGGGAACAACTAGGACAAAATTGCTTTACAGGTACTTTATCTTTATTAGCCACTTCTATAGTTAAAGGTTCATCTAAGTCTTCTAACATCACTTGCATTTTATTCACACAATTCACAGATATAAAAGATTTGGATGCTCCCGAATCAAACAAAACGTTAACAGGTACGGAATTTAAAGTAAGCGTACCTGCAACCAAATCAGAATCATGACCTGGAGACTTCTGGGTCATCTTAAAAGTCCTAGCTCTCGTAGTACTGGTTGCTGGTCCTTGAGACACACTCCTTCCCACATTACCTTGGGTCACTGACTTGCAATTCCTAGCTATGTGTCCCACTTTGCCGTAACTAAAACAAGTAGTTCCTTGAATCTCAGACTTACATTCCGTGGAATAGTGACCTTTCTGTCCACACTTAAAACAGTTAACATTCTCTCGACACTGTCCACTATACTTTTTCCCACACGTCTTACAATCAACCACTGGCTTACTCATCCTCGTCGGGGTAGAGTTAACTGATGTTGTACTGGGCTTAACTTGGGGAAAGTTCTGCCCTTTAAACTTTTTATTCTTATTCCTTCCAAACCAACGCTGAAACTTCCGGCTCACTATTCCTGATTCTGATCTAGCGGTTCCACTTTCAAATTTTCTTTTCTTCTCACCCTGCTCTTTTTCAGCTAATTTCTGATCACTTTCTATCACCAGGGCAGCCTGAACTATCGAAGTATATGTCTTGAGTTGTAAGGCTACAACTCCACTCCTTATTTCTGGCTTCAACCCTTGTTGAAATCGCTTCGCTCGTTAGGCTTCCGAACTCACATATTCCGGTGCTATACGGGCCAACTCCGTAAACTTCGCTTCATATTCCGTGACACTCCTATTTCCTTGATTTAGCTCCAAAAATTCCATCTCTATTTGACTTTGCAGACAGGCTGGAAAGTATTTTTCCTAAAACAATTCTGTGAATCTGGCCCAGGGAACTGGACCTTCTCCTTCTAGGGCTCGCGTAGATTCCCACCAATAATTTGAATCATTCCTCAGAAAATAACTAGCATAATCAGTCTTTAAATCCTCACTCACCTTAGTGAGCGCAAACGCTTTTTCCATTTCCTTAAACCATATCCTGGCAGCAACATGATCTACCTCTCCTTTAAACTCTAAGGGCTTCACTGCTTGAAAAGACTTAAAACTGACACCTTGATTTTCCCCTATCATCTCATGCTGCTGTTGGATTTGTAGTTGCTGCTGTTGGATTTGCTGTTGTTGTTGATGTATGAGCTGCTATTGTTGTTGTTATTGTTGTTGCAATTATTGCTGCTGTTGCTGGAATTGTTGTTGCTGTTGGGCCAGCTATACAGTCTGCTGACGCAACAAGTTCATCAAATCACTCATGGAAGGATCCCCAGCAGATCCGTTATTGGGCTGAGAATTTCTCTTTGGTGGCGTCTCCTGAAACATAATAGTCATATATAAGAAAATGGATTGCTCCAGCAGTTTATATTTATGCATCAGGAGAGCGTTGCCACTAAGACAATATTCTCATCCCCCATTATAATTGGATCCGTCCTGAGTGAATAATTATAATCTAAAATTGCTAGCAACAGAAACAACAATAATAATAACAACAATAATAGCAACGCGCAATATATAAAAACTGAACAATAATATAAAGCAGCTGAACTACAGTAACCAACAGAATCCAACTAGTACAACTGAAAATCCAACTACAAAGAACCATCTGAATACACACCAAAATTGGTTGTCATAACAGCCTCGCCTACTACAACCTATCACAACATAATGTACATATACAAAGTAAACAACTGCAGAACTCCTGGAGGTCAACTCTGAGCTCTGCATCCCTCTACAACAGCTCTGTCTAGCCACTACCACTGCCACCAATGGAACCTAGCTCAAACACTAGCCAGTTCACTAGGTCCTAATACTGCACAGCTCTGAACTCTGAGCTAATGAAACGGTCAACAGATCTTGCCCTCTCTACAGCCATCTGGGTCAATGCTCTCACACGGGCTCGCACCTCAGGGGAAGGGGCATAAATACCCTGAAATGGTGCAATAGGTACCTGGTCCAACTGGGCAGCAAACTCTGGACTCTGATCTCTGATAAAGGAAGTATTCACTGCCCTATGGACATGATAAGGGATAGGTGAAGAAGTACCACTAGGGGCCACAAGAGGTACCGGAGGTCTCATTATGGAAGAACTGGGACCGCAACCGGGAGGGAAATCCCTGACATCAGACACAGACCTACGTAACCAACGGGGACGAGGACCAGATCCAGGGATGTCTCGAGGCACAAAAGAAGGAACTGGGGGAGGAGGCATAGGGGTCTCCTCGGTAACAGCATCAAGGGGTTTCTCCGAATCTGAGCTATCTGAATCAGAAGGATTCTCCCGAGATGGAGAGCTCGAAATCGCAATAGGCCACTGTCAACATAATAATATATAGACAAGACAGAACCGGGTCAAGACAATTCTATCAAAACATTTAATAGATGCCAGGGTAACGCCGTCGGAACCCTCAACTGACTCTAAAGGTCTGCTCCTCTATATGAGTTGCTGACTTACACTTAAAGACTCACATTATCACCTACTCGACACAATCCCTAACCTGAATCAGGGACTTGAACCTGTAGCTCTGATACCAGCTGTGATGGCCTCAACCCCGGGGTCAGGAGTTGACGTCACTAATCACAATTACTAAAAATATAAACAACAGAATTATTATTAAAATATACTAACTTGACCCCGAACCAAGATCCGATCCAGGTTCAAGTATAATTCAGGTTTTCACTATTACAAACTCTTTACTCAATATCTAAGACACACTAACTTTATTCAGCAACTCCTCAGACCTCATGGCCTGATACAAACTACCTCAGAGGAGCCAGGTCCAGAAGGGGCGGGAACATAGGTCGGTCTGACTGATCTTCTAGGCATCTGTGAAATATACATAACAGTTTGCAAGGGTGAGCATAATCGCTCAGCAGTACCAAATATGAATAACAGATTAAAACAGTAATGTAACAATAATGGGAACAGAGCTGTAATCATAATACCAACATTTCATAATGACAATCAACATAACTGGATATCACTAATTAGCATGCTTTGCGAAAATAACATAGTAGTGTGTTGTGTAATACCAGAGTCCAATTTTAGCATGCTAATCATTTTATAAAACCGCTGTATCAATCATTCATGCTCTTATATAATTCACAAATCCCAATCAGATACATAGCGGATATGTGAAGACAGCTGATCAGGCTATCAACACCAGACGGCTCTAACTGCCATCCCATTTGCCTGTTCCGGAACTCAGAGACTAGCTAGGTCTCTGACCAACTGGGCTAATCGGTTTTATAATGCGCGCAATCGAGTTAGCCTCTTACGCCACCTCAATAAGCCTACTTTGGCCCCAATGTATCCCATATCTGACCGTTTTATCCAGTTTTCAAAACACTTGTACCTATCTCATTTTCAAAATCATTTAATTAACCAGCACACATATAAAATCCGTTTCGCAAATTATTTCATTTGAGACAGGTACCTTTCGAAGTTACTTTTCCCCAAAACAATTTGAAAACAGTAATTTTATAACTACGGGGGATACGTAACCTAAAACGTTTCTGTTCCATTACGAAAATAAAATATTTAGCTATTCATATGCACTGAACCATAAAAGAATGGTCAGGGGTACTTGCCTTGCAACGCTTTACAAACCCTAAATAGCTTTCACGCTGACTTCGATCCTGGAACAACTCGACTGGGATCTACAATTACTGAATACCCTAATTAGTTATACCAACATGCTTGATATCCTCAATTCCTAATAACCCCAAATCCGACAACCCGACTCGTATCATTATTATACATATAATCATGTAATTACATTTCTCGAACATAAATAGGGATAACACGTAAAACATAATTATGTACGATTACAAATATATTTTAGAAAATTTTGGCAGCACTTCTTTATTTATAAGACTACCCGTCGATTATAATCGACGTCAACAATTCCCAACAATCCACAACATTATTTTGTACAACCCAATACCAATCAAAATTAGTTAGTTAAATCCAAACATAATTTACAGAATTATTTTATTTTATTTATTTATAGAATTTAGGACTCAGAACATCGTCATCACCATCCACCGTCCGCTCGTAAAAGTCATTGCGGACGGCGGCAAAATTTCACGGGTACCCGATAAATTCTCGGGTTTCCAACGCGAAACTTCGCCGATTAATTAAAAAAATTTCCCGCACATTCGATAATTTATATCACGAAATTACTCAAATAAAATCCTGCAGAAAATTAATTAAATAATGTCAAATTAACCCAACAGCCACGCGCCACACGCGCAAACAGGGAAGAACAAACAGCAACACCGGCGAACCACCGCCACAAACACCAACACACACCCTTCAATATACACACACAACACACACACACACACACAGCATTCACACAGATATATATACAGGAGTATATATATAACAAACCAAACAAGGGACAAAGAATCGCCGGAAATTCGGCCGGAGAACTCACCGGAATAACCGAGAGCAACACGGCTGGAATCGACGGGAAAGAAAAAGAAACGAAGGAAACAGAGAAGAAAATGGAAGATGACCGAATAAAGAAGGGGAGAGAGAGAGGAGACTGTAGAGAGATCGAGATAGAGAGACATGGACAAAGAGATGATGTTTTTGGGAAATAAACTGCCTGCCTGCACGTGTCCTTCAAATGGGACGCGTGTTGATATTCTTTTATGAATTGTTAACACGTGTCCCTGAGTATTAGGGGTCAATTATTTAACCGAATTTTGAAATCAACGAGTCAGGGCACCTCGAAAACAATCTCATTAAATCCCGATAATACTTTTAAAGTATTGTAAATAGTCCGAGGTTTATAAAAATATATATTTTGAAATTTTTAAACAATTTCTAAAACGCAACTGGTACCCGTTTTAACAAATAAACGAAACAACGGGCGGGTGAAATAATTTCCAAAATTTCCAAAAATAATTTTAAAATTCTCAGAATAATACAAACTTAATAAAATATAAACGTCATAATTTTTAAAGATTCCTATAATTAAATATTGATTTTAGCATTTAACACACTCAGAAAATCATTTAGAAATGAATAATTAACGAAATATTGATTTCTCAGTTTTATAAAATCCTAAAAATAATTATCAAAATTGTAAAATTAGAAAACCAATTTTAAAGACAACCCAAATATTTATGAAATTAAAATTACAATAAAATCACTTTTACAGGTGAAATAAAATCATATAACTTACCAATAAATCACATAATTCCAATCCCACATATCAACAAATCATAAATAATTAGATAACAATCAATAACCGCTGCCAAAATCAATACACACCTTTTATTTATTTGCTTAAACTTTTATTACACTTCCAAGTATTAGAAATAAAATAAAAATACACGAGTCGTTATACCTTAGACCGAAGTCATTATATTTCTATACGAGAATTAATTGTTAGTGTTTGTGCCCTAGAGACAATACTATGATGTTTTAGTTTAAGATATTAGGATTATTAATATTTATGTTCTATCGATTATTCTCTTTATAATTTATTAATTCTTAATTTACTGTGATATAAATGTTAGATTAATAAATGTCCTTGGAATATGATTCGCAATTCTATATCTCTAAGTACGTGACTTAGAAATTAGATTATGAGAATAGTATCAATATTCCTAAAGGTCCCTAGTCGAGTATTATTATTAAGGGACAATAATAATGCATTAAGGCTGGTGTGTTTGTTGACTGATGATCACATCTCATTGACCATAGGTATAGTGATACTAAAGTCAAAGACACGGGCATATGTATATGTACATGGTGATGGACAGACCCGATGTGAGATTCTACATGTCTGTTGTGTCATAAGTAATTCTCACACTGATAATGATGTAATAGTCCTTAGACCCGAAGTCATTATATTTCTATACGAGAATTAATTGTTAGTGTTTGTGCCCTAGAGACAACACTATGATGTTTTCGTTTAAGACATTAGGATTATTAATGTTTATGTTCTATCGATTATTCTCTTTATAATTTATTAATTCTTAATTTACTGCAATATAAATGTTAGATTAATAAATGTCCTTGGAATATGATATGTAATTCTATATCTCTAAGTACGTGACTTAGAAATGAGATTATGAGAATAGTATCGATATTCCTAAAGGTCCCTAGTCGAGTATTATTATTAAGGGACAATAATAAAGGCTGGTATGTTTGTTGACTGATGATCACATCTCATTGACCATAGGTGTAGTGATACTAAAGTCAAAAACACAGGCAAATGTATATGTACATGGTGTTGGTCAGACCCAATGTGAGATTCTACATGTCTGTTGTGTCATAAGTAATTCTCACAGTGATAATGATGTAATGGTCCTTAGACCTGAAGTCATTATAGTTCTATACGAGAATTAATATGCATTGATTCCATTAAGAGTTATCCTTGATCGGGTAATGATAAAAGTGGATATTGGGTATATTATGAATCGTATGAGAAATATGAATGATCTAGATGGGATTTAACCCTCCTATTTTAGCAGTGATATCATTGGCCTCTTGTGTGAGCTAGACTATGAAATACATGGCCATGCTCAAATGTTGATTTGATATGATAGTCTACTCATTGATCAAGGAAACCAAGATTAAACTATGATAAGGATGACACATTATATGCCTCTAGTTTAATCTATAATATTTGGTTAAAGGGATTATATTACATTGTACATTATTCACGAAAGGTTTAATCGATTACCGATTCAATTATTATTACTTGGGTAGCAATGATGTATTACTAGATGCCGCTCATTGTTTACGATTTTAAATTAGATTTAAAATTCATTGCCAATGTAATAATAACCTATAGGGTCACACACAAAGAATGCTTGAAGGATTATTTAATTTAAATTGGATTTAAATTAAATTTAAGTAATTTGAATTATTTATAATATTAATTAAGTTTGACATAATTAATTAGATAAATAATGATATTCAAGTTTACTAATATTAATTATGAAATTTATTTGTTAAATAATTAAGTGAGAATTAATTATAATACAAATAGGAATTTCGAATTAATAATAACTCCTAATTAGTTAAGAGTTATAATTTGTTTTTCTACTCTCTATATAATATCTCTTGTGTGGCTGATTTTGCTAGCAAGACTTTTACTAAAACCCTAGCCACCAAGGGAGAAGATGGAGAGAGCAAGAAGAAATGAGTTTGTGCTAGTACACATTCAATCCTTGAGTTCAAGCATTCGTGTGGGAACCGATAGAGCGTAGATCGCGAGAGCGGGATGCATGGTGATTGAACAAGATTTGGATCTCCATTAGTCAACCAATTGGTAAAGCTTCTTAAGGTAAACAATTTGATCTACGAATTAAATATATGTTTTTCGCATGGATCCTGCGGTGGGTTTCAAAAATTCTGATTTTTTTACGTTTTTAATTACTGTTTCCGTTGCGTTTATGTACTCGAAACCCAACATTAATATACATTGATTCCATTAAAAGTTATCCTTGATCCGGTAATGATAAAAGTGGACATTGGGTATATTATGAATCGTATAAGATATATGAATGATCTAGATGGGATTTAACCCTCCTTTTTTAGGAGTGATATTATTGGCCTCTTGTGTGAGCTAGACTATGAAATGCCTGACCACGCTCAAATGTTGATTTGATATAATAGTCTACTCATTGATCAAGGAAACCAAGATTAAACTATGATGAGGATGACACATAACATGCCTCTAGTTTAATCTATAATATTTGGTTAAAGGGATTATATTACATTGTACATTATTCACAAAAGGTTTAATTGTAATATCCCATATTTTCAGAAATTATTATTATTATTATTTGAAGTTGTTTATGTGATTTTTATGTGAATTTTGGTGAATTATCTGGTAATTGGAGTTGGTGTTTTGGATGTTTATATATGATATTCTTTGAGTATTCTAATTTTATATGTCCAGATTAAAATATAGTTAATTGTGATAATTTTCTGGTAATTTTTGGACTATTATATGATTCTGTAATGATTTATGGATTTATTAATTATTTTTTGAATAATTACAAAATTATTTTATAAAGCCGGGAATCGTCCAACTTCAACCGTTTTTGCGTTTTTACAACCTGAAACTCTTTGGAAAACTCCTTGCTTACCTAATCTGGTAATTCCAGACATTTTTCGTGTTTTAACTTTTTCAATCCGGATTACGGTTTGACCCGTACGCGTCCCGGCGTAAAATTTTCGAAACGATAATCATTTCGGTAGATCAATAAAACACGTATTCTCGAGAGACGGGATATTTTTTTACATTATTTTCTCATAGGGTGTTTTATAAGATGTTCGGTTTTGATAATTATCCAAATCTGGTATTTAATTGTATCATTTTTATAGTTACTTAGCGGTTAAGTAATCTATTTTCAGATCGTTTTGCAGTTACTTAGCGGCTAAGCAACAAATTTATCGATTTAATATGATCCAACGTGTATCAATATTCTATAAGTATAAATAACTTTTTATTTATTATTAATTATTATTAAAAATTAGATTTTTTTTTTTTTTCAGAAAATCAGAAAAGTCTCTAATATTTGTTCTTGAGCCTATGAAGATCAAACACTGATTTTGGAGTGATCTGAGAAGCAAAACCTATCATGTTTGTAATCAAAACAAAGCTCTTCAAGAGCCCTCTCTGATTATGCCATCAAAAACATTCACAAAGGTATAAATTTCAAAATTCAATTCTAGGGTTCTTTTAACCGAATTGGGGGTTTTTGATCTATGAATTGTTTGATGATTTTGATGCTTGGATGAGCTTTATGTTTGAATTTAGAGTCGATTGATGTATATACTTAATGATTATAACCCCTGGAAGTGGCTAATCAATTTCACGAGTTTTCTTAAATTTTGAATTGATTTCATGTTCTTATTGTTGATTAGTTGTTAAAATAATTATAGGGGTTTGGTTGTAGGTTACATAAGCTCTATTTTCATGTATTAAATGTTAAGTTTGGTTCTGTTTTTCGAGAATTCGATCTTCGCCGGACTTGCTCGCCGGTTTGTTGCTCGTTTTGCCGGCGAATGGTCCCTGGGATTAGTCGAGTGTTTTGTTGTTGTTTCTGGACTGTAGAAGCGATGTAGAGTCAATTGGCATCAAGAACATGATGTGTTGGACTATTTTCGGCCAAAATCGGAGCTCCACCGGAGCTCGCCGGCGACCGGTTAAGTCACCGGATCCTGGGATTAAAACCCAGATTTCCGTCCAGTTTCTTGAGGACCCGGATGGGTTCTTATGACCCGACTTCAACCCACCAAATAACCCGACTTTGATTCCCCTAAACCCTAATTCCCAATTTCAATTGTGTTTCCAGAATTCTGATTTAAAAATAATTTAAAAATCCTATTTTTTTTAATTTCTAAAAATTCATTTATTTTGAAAATCATTATTTAATTCTGAAAATTTATTTTTAAATCAAAAATAAATCCTAATTATTTAATTAATTAATTTTAGTTGATAATTAATTATTTAATTAGTCAATTAATTTAAATATTGATTGATTAATTAATTTAATTAGTTATTAATTAATTTTAATTGATTATTTAATTAGATTTAATTATTTATTTTGATTTAAAAATTTCAAAAAATAGTTTTGAGCTTTAAAATATTATTTTAAATTATTTTCCAGGCTCGATAATTCTTATAATATTATTTTTGGGTGTTCGAGATCTATTATTCGGAGACCCGTTTTAATTCCGAAAAATATTCAAAAACTCATAATAAATCAACCGTTCGTCTGTTTAATATGAAACGAACTCCTCTAGACTCAGAAAAATATTCCGCTTTCAATAAAAATAATTTTGACACCCAAATCCTTTTGTTTCAAAAGATCGCTTGTTTTACAAGTCATTTTGAGTCAATTATTGATCGATAAATCATATTTTTGGCCCGATTTCAGTTTTAAACATACCGAGTCGAACCTTTTGACGAATCGAGGCGTATGTGATATGAATTATGTGATACGCGAGTTTTGTGCTAATCTGCTATGTGAATTACATATGTACGTGGGTCAAGAGTCTTGTGTTTGACTGTTATAGTTATGTGTGGGCTATCATATGCGTAGACGATAGGGTGTTGACGCGCAGTTCGTTGAGTAATTATCGTTTAGACGATTAAAGTGTATCTTTTAATTATAGATGCGAGTCTTTCAAGAAGATCAGGACCAGATGGTATGGATGAAGACTAGAGTGGAATATAAGGGAATATTGGGTTGCAGCACTGCATGAGCAGCATATCAAATGATTAGTAAAATAAAGGCGGTGATGTTTTGAGACTGAATGTCAGAATAGATGCGTCTTTGCGAGTGTGACTAACTGCTAAAAACCCAAAGGCAGGTATCCCTATCATCACTTATTGTTCAAGTGATATTTATTTTGAAGCTTTTTATGCAAGTATTGCGTTCTCTATTCTCAGTTCAAAATAGATAAATGTTTTACATATTGCTAAATTAAATGATTCTTTTTATGCAAGTACTATTCTGTTATTCTATGTTCAGAATAACTAAGTGATTTTACTTATCAAATGAATGAATTCATAAATGTTTTGGGTTTTGAGAAAAATGAGTTGGTTTTGCGAGTATTCCTGTCCAAGTAAACGGGCGAATAAAAGTTATTAAGGTTGTCGAGTATTATGACTCCTTTCAATAAAATGTTTTAAGATTGGATGGTTACGTAAGAGGCCGTGGCGGCAGGCCAGTGGAGATTTAGGTATTATATAGGATATAATACCATTAGGTCGATATGTGCCTTGGGTGGCCCATTTATTTAGTTGGATATGCTTCGGCATACCGGTGTTGCTCCGCGACTGATCACCGGCGACAACACACCGTCGTTCGAGGATTCCAATCTAAATTATTATATTGCTTTTGATAATCTTATAAGGAATGATTTATCAACTGTTTTGGTTTTGAATAAAGGTGGAATACAGTTTTAATTTGGTTACTGATTGATGTTGATATTTAAGTTGTTGTTAAATATCAAAGGTGGTATTAATGCAGATGATTGATGTTGACTTCCCTATTTTAGCGCGGGTAGGTTGTGAGCATCAAAGTTTGTATTGATATCTAATTTGATATGACATCAAAATGAATATTAATATCAAGGGTTGAGTTTTGAATAAAGTTTATAATTCAATCCATAATCATTATTTCTTGTTATTGTTGTTTACGATATTTCCGTAAACATTGCTTTACGAGTGTTGTTCTCGTCAAGATTCAAAGTATTGCTGAAGCATTTCGCTCAAAAATATCTAAATGGTTTTAAATACAATTAAGGAATCAATTCGGGGGTTCCTCAACTAAAATTTTATGATTCAACAATTATGATTTTAAATGTTTTGCTCTAATGCAGATGTCAATTTTATATCAAAATGACCCTATATTCGCTATAATGATCTTGCTGAGCATTTCTTTCGCTCATACTTTCCTGTTTTCAAATTTTACCTCCAGTGAGGATTAACTTGCGCTGTTTAGTTACGTAATTCGAGAAAGCAAAAAAGAAGCTTTTAGAAGGTGATTGGTCCAGGGTTTGCGGGCTAGTGTATGTTTTATTATGTAAGGTTGTTTATATTATATTATACTATAATTGTGTTATTTTATAGTTGGGCCTAGTATACTTCTATTCAAAGTTATACTAGGGGGTTTATCTTTGAGTTTGAAATTTGTTGAAAAGAGTTTTAAAAGAAAGTGAAAATTTTATTTGTGGAATTTGGATTTCTTATTTCTAGAACTGTAACCTTAAAAGATCTTGGATTAGTTTGGGGTCATAGATGATAAATATCTTCCGCTGGCATTTGTTTATTGATTTAACAGGTTGATTTGGATTGAGGTTTCATTGTCACGACCAAATCCCTTGACCCCGGATTTGGGGGCGTTACATTAGTCGATCACCGATTCAATTATTATTACATGGATAACAATGATGTATTACTAGATGCCGCTCATTATTTATGATTTTAAATTAGATTTAAAATTTGTTGCCAACGTAATAATAACCTATAGGTCATACACTAAGAATGCTTGAAGAATTATTTAATTTAAATTGGATTTAAATTATATTAAAGTAATTCAAATTATTTATAATATTAATTAAGTATGACTTAATTAATTAGATAAATATTGATATTTCAATTTACTAATATTAATTATGAAATTCATTTGTTAAATAATTAAGTGTGACTTAATTATTATACAAATAGGAATTTCAAATTAATAATAACTCCTAATTAGTTAAGAGTTATAATTCGTTTTCTACTCTCTATATAATATCTCTTGTGTGGTTGATTTTGCAAGCAAGACTTTTACTAAAACCCTATCCACCAAGGAAGAATACAGAGAGGGCAAGAAGAAATGAGTTTGTGCTAGTACACATTCAATCCTTGAGTTCAAGCATTCGTGTGGATACCGATAGAGCGTAGATCGCGAGAGCGGGATACGTGGTGATTGAACAAGTTTTGGATCTCCATTAGTCAACCAATTGGTAAAGCTTCTTAAGGTAAACAATATGATCTATGAATTAAATATATATTTTTCACATGGATCCTGCGATAGGTTTCGAAAATTATGATTTTTACATTTTTAATTATTTTTTTCGTTGCATTTATGTGCTCGAACCATTCAATGGCATCAGAGCTACTTGCGAAAGTGTTTAATTCATTATTGTGTTTACTGGTTTTATAATGATAACATGTATACAATATTCCATGACTGTTATGTATGCGATTTTGTATGTTTTACATGTTATTATTGTGATACCCTCCAAACCCGGGTCAGAAGTTTGGGGCTGACAACACACACACCACAATATATAAACCTGTATATAAATTATTGTAAGCATTGACCCTTTTACACCACCACGGATCGTAATAGGTTAAAGTATGAAAACAAGCCACATCCTTAACTTTTATTACATCGTACCAAACCCCAACTAGTTCAACTTACAATAGATAATGATATCATTCTTACAATCTCGCATAACTCGTCTACAATATAAGCTCCTTCTAGCTCGATCCAACTTAACCTGGAATCCTAGCTCGCACGTTGGACTGGGAATCCTTGTTACCAACAAATTTTCCTTTTCAACTATTGAAAACATAAAAAGTTTTGCAAGAGTGAGCTAAGTAGCTCAGCAAGTCATAATATCAACAATTGAGGTTAAACAATAATCAATTGAAGTGATTTAGAAGAATCAAGTTTCTGAATAAGCAATGATTAGAACTGGATATTCACTTTTTATTTTAAAAACCAAGGTTAGACTGCTGATCAGTCACGCACTAACCCCGAGCAAGGCTCCCACCTTTGCTCTACATACTAGATCCAAGACACACATTGGCCTATTATGACCACGAATCTGGTCCGACCACGAATATGGTCCATATTTCAACATAATCCAATTCCAGCATAGCAATATGATAAACAATGTAATTCAATAAGCTGAATCATAAACAACATTTATCTTGAAGCACAGGGTGGTTCACAATACCATGAAGGTATAACAATGTTGGGTTCCGAGACATAAAACGCAGCGGATAAACGTAAATAAAACAAAAATTTTGAAACCCAAGAACAGGATCCATGTATAATTGTGGGTAGATTATGGAGATAACGAATCATACCTTTCAAGAGCTTAATTTTCACGAACTCAACGGAGATCCTAGCTATCACGCTTTGTGTCTACCTCTCGGAGAAACACCTCTATGGTATCCACACGAGCACCTCCAAGAACGTCTCATGAACTTGACTACGGAATGGATGTACTAGCCTCCTTCTTGACGATCCGAATTGCCTCTGCCTCTCTTTGTTGCTAGGGTTTTCTCCAAAACATTACTACCCTCTCAACCTATCATTATCTATTTATAATGACTGATTAAAAGGCCCATAACAGCAAAGCCCATCCCTAGTAGGTATAGGATAAAATAATAAAAACAAATTTCTATTATTTAATTAATAACTAAGTCATACTTAATTATTATGGACAAAAACATTCCCTTTAATTCAAATTTATATTACCTCAATTAAGTCTTACTTAATTATAATAAAATTCAAATAATCATCAATTAATTTAAATCCATAATTTAAATTAACTATTCCATTAAGTTATCTATTTGTGTGACCCTATAGGCTATTATTTAATTGGCAATAATTTTATTCTCTAATAAAATTATAAATAATGAGCGGTATCTAGTAATACATCATTGTTACCCAATTAAACTATAATTAAATCGTTATTAGATAAAACCTTTTGTGATTAATGTTTTTCGTGTAATATAATCCCTTTAACCATACATATTATAGATTAAACTCGAGGCATGTATTTAGTCATCCTCTTAAACATTTAATCCGGGTTTACTTGATCTATGAGTAGACTATCAAGACAAATCATTATTTGAGCATGGCCATGCTTTTTATAATCTCACTCAATCAAGAGGCCAATAATATCTCTCCTAATTATAGGAGGATTAAATCCTTTATCTATCATTGATATTTCTCATACGACTCATGAAATACCCGATGTCCACTTTTATCATCACCCGATCAAGAGTAACTTTTAATGTAGTCAAAGTATATTAATCCTCGTATAGAAATATAATGATTTCAAGTCAAAGGATCGTTACAGCATTATCACTGTGAGTCTTTCTTATAACTTTATTAAACATGAAGAATCTCACTGTGGGTCTGTCTAGTACCATGTTCTCTCACATGTACCTATGTATTGACTTTAGTATCCCCATACTTATAACCAATGAGATGTGGTATCTTTTCAAACAACATACTAGTCTATCTATGTATTATTATTGTCCTATATAATAATACTCGACTAGGGACCTTTAAGAATATGATATATTATATAATCTCAAGTTCAAGTCATGTACTTAAACTATACAATGTGTATCATGATTCTAAGGACATTTATTATGCAAACAAAATATCGCAGTAATTAAGGTCATAATAAATACTTTTATTGAATGATCAACTTACATAAATATTTAAAAGAATAATGTATTGCCTCTAGGGCACCTACACTGACAATCTCCCACTTGCACTAGAGCCAATAACCTATATATCTAATACCCATGGAACTAGTGTGACCATCGTGCTTCTGCTGTGACAAGCCTTTGGTCAGTGGGTCTGCAATGTTATCATTTGTGTGCACTCTACATATGTATATATCACCCCTTTCATTAATCTCTCGAATAAGGTGAAATCTCCTGAGTATATGTTTGGCCCGGGAGTGTGATCTAGGTTCTTTAGCTAGTACAATGGCTCCATTATTATCGTAGTATAGATCAATGGGATCTACGATTGATTGAACCACTCCCAAATCAGAAATGAACTTTCAAATCCAAACGGCCTCTTTAGCTGTTTCACAAGCTGTAATGTACTCAGCCTCCATTGTAGAATCAGCTATTATTTCTTGCTTTGAACTCTTCCAGCTTACAGCACCTCCGTTTAGACAAAACATAAAACCAGACTGTGATATAGTATCATCTCTGTCTGTTTGGAAACTTGTATCGGTGTAACCTTTTATAACGAGTTTCTCTTCTCCTCCATACACCAAGAATGAATCTTTAGTTCTTTTCAGGTACTTAAGAATATTTTTGACTGCCGTCCAGTGACCTTCACCCGGATTAGACTGGTATCTACTCGTCATTCTCAAAGCATACGAGACATCTGGGCAAGTACATACCATTGCATACGTGATAGATCCAATTGCTGAAGCATATGGAACTTTATTCATGTGGTCCTTCTCATCCAATGATTTCAGACACTGGTCCTTAGAGATCGTTATCCCTTGAGACATGGGGACATATCCCCTTTTTGCATTTTGCATTCCAAAACGATGCAAAACCTTATCAATGTATATGCTCTGACTTAGACCAATTATCCTTCTAGATCTTTCTCTATAGATCCTCGTTCCTAGAATGTAGGATGCCTCTCTCCTAAGTCTTTAATGGAGAAATTGCTCCCTAACCAAGTCTTAACAGCCTTTAGAGAAGGTATGTCATTCCCCATTAGTAGTATATCATCAACATATAGTACTATGAAGGCCACATAGCTCCAACTACCTTCTTGTAAACACACGGTTCATCTTCGTTTTGAATAAAGCCATACTCCATTACTATTTCATCAAAACGGATATTCCATCTCCTAGAGGATTGCTTCAATCCATAAATGGATCGACGCAATTTACATACCTTGCCAACATTCCATGGATCGACAAAACCCTCAGGTTCTGTCATGTACACATCCTCTTCAAGGATTCCATTAAGGAAGGCTGTTTTGACATCCATTTGCTAGAGTTCATAATCATGGAATGCTGCAATGGCAAGTAAAATCCTTATAGACTTGACCATAGCCACTGGTGAGAAAGTTTCATCATAGTTAATACCATGAATTTGTTTGAAACCTTTTGCAACCAGCCTAGCTTTATAGGTCTGAAGATTTCCATCCATGCCTTTTTTCTTCTTAAAAACCCATTTGCACCCTATGGGTTTTACCTCTTCAGGTGGATCAACCAAAGTCCATACTTGGTTTTCGTACATGGAATCTATCTCGGATTTCATGGCTTCAAGCCATCTCTTAGAGTCTGGACTGTTCATAGCATATTGGTATGTGAGAGGCTCATCTTCATCTATGGGCATCAAATCACCACACTGAGTCAAGAGAAATCCATATCTCTCTGGCTCATGGCAAATTCTACCAGATCTACAAACAACCTATGTTTATTGAGCATTATCATTATTCTGCTCTTGTTCCACTTCAGGTTCAATTCTATTTTGTGGTTCTCGATCTTCATCGAGATCTATAGTTCTCTCACTGTTTCTTTTCGAAATAAAATCTCTTTCCATGAAGACATCATCTCGAGCAATAAACACTTTCTGCTCAGAAGGACTATAAAAATAATATGCCTTTGTTTCATTAGGGTGTCCACAAAAATGCACTCTTCATTTTTAGGTCCAAGCTT
Organism: Apium graveolens; assembly: GCF_009905375.1. Taxonomy (NCBI): domain Eukaryota; kingdom Viridiplantae; phylum Streptophyta; class Magnoliopsida; order Apiales; family Apiaceae; genus Apium; species Apium graveolens. The sequence continues at coordinate 173,315,682 of NC_133651.1, forward strand.
GTGAGATTCTTGACGTTTCACAAACGCCTTACATCCCCAAACTTTCATAAAGTTCATGCCTGACCGTTTCTCCTTCCATATCTCATATGGAGTCTTTTGAACCTTCTTAGTAGGAACACGGTTAAGTGTGAAAGCTGCTATTTCTAGAGCGTAACCCCAGAAACTTATTGGAAGATCTGTATGACTCATCATCGATCGCACCATGTCCAACAAGGTGCGATTTCTCCTCTCTGAAACTCCATTCCATTGAGGTGTTCCTGGCGGAGTGAGTTGTGATACAGTACCACACTCTTTCAAATACTCTCTAAATTCGGTGCTTAAGTATTCACCCCCATGATCGGATCTTAAGATCTTAATACTTGCATCTCCGCCAATTTGCTTTTCTACTTCAACCTTGTATTCTTTAAATTTTTCAAAAGAATCGGATTTGTTCTTCATAAGATATACATATCCATATCTACTGAAATCATCAGTAAATGTTATGAAGTAGTAGTAGCCTCCTCTAGCCATCACACGCATTGGGCCACATACATCACTATGTATTAGCTCCAAACATTTAGTGGCCCTTTGACCCTTACCAGTGAAAGGGGCTTTAGTCATCTTACCAAGAAAACAAGATTCGTATTCTTGGTATGATTCAAAATCAAACTTATCCAAGTATCCATCCTTATGTAATTTGGATATGTGTTTCTCATTTATGTGGCCTAGACGACAATGCCAGAGGTATGTTTGATTTGAGTCATTCATTTTAAGTCGTTTGTTTTCTATATTACAGACAAGATTATCTAAATCAAGATCATATAAACCATTAAATAAATGCGCAACACCACATGTTAAATCATTCAAAGCAAAAGAGCAACTGTTGTTCCTTATTGTAAATGAAAAACCTTTCTTGTCCAAACAAGAAACAGAAAAAATGTTTATGCGAATTGGAGGCACGTAAAAATAGTCTTCTAGTTCTAAAACAAGCCCAGAGGGCATAGATAAATAATAAGTCCCTATAGCTAAAGCAGCAACTTTTGCTCCATTGCCTACTCTTAGGTCCACTTCTCCCTTAGCCAAAGTCCTACTTCTCTACAAGCCCTGCACATTTATATAAATATGAGAAGCACATCCAGTATCAAATACTCAAGATGTAGAAATAGACAAATTGACTTCTATAATATAAATACCTGATCCAGAAATCTGAACTGCTTTCATTTTCTTCAGATCCTCCAAGTAAATTGGACAGTTTCTCTTCCAGTGACCAACTTTCTTACAGTAGTGACATTCACCCTTGGCCATACCACCTTTAGGCTTTAAATCCTGTTTGGGACCTGACTTTAGCTTGGGTGTAGAATCAGATCCAATCTTCTTCTTACCCTTCCACTTGCCCTTCCATTTGGCCTTACCTTTATTACCCACCATCAGTATGGGAGCAGGTTCAGCTGTCTTCATGTTGGTCTCATATGTTCTCAACATATGCAACAATTCAGTAGGGGTTTTGTTCAATTCATTCATATTGTGGTTCACAACAAACTGAGTGAATTTGTTGTTCAAAGAATTCATGATTAGGTCAATACCAGTTTTCGGACCAATCGGGAAACCCAAAGTTTCAAGGTACTCAATGTAACCAATCATCTTCAGAACATGTGCGCCAACTGGTTCACTTGCCCCTTGTTTGCAATTAAAAAGTGACTTACTCGTATTAAACCTTTCTTGACGAGTTTAGCTTGCAAACATGCTTTGCAAGTGCTTATTGATAGTATATGCATCCATATGCACATGTTGTCTTTGAAGCTCAGCACTCATAGTTGCCAACATAAGACATGCAACATCATCTGCATCATTCTCATCCCTTGTGCGTGATGCTCGTTCATCAGCAGTAGCGCCCCTAGGAAGGGGGCCTGGAGGAGGAATATCAATGACATGAAGCTTGCGCTCCTGCCTGAGGACAATCCTCAAATTCCTCTGCCAGTCTAGGAAGTTGTTTCCTCCTGTCAGCTTGTCCTTCTCAAGGACCGAATGTACGGATAGTGTGTTTGTGTTGTTTGCCATTACTCAGTATCTACAATAATAAAAGCGCAAAATAAGCATTAGATTGTCTGAGTTAAAATTTTATGTTCATATGATTATGATATATTATAATATATCTCCCACTATTTTTTATCAATTAATAGCCCTAACTATTAATTCAGAAAGTATATCTCATAAATCTTTCTAGTGAGCCAAGATCCATATTTTGTCATGTCCTAAGTCAACCACTGGTAATCCTTAAAACATGATTATTTAGGTAGACCACAGTTTTCAATTATATCATATTTAATTCTTGGATAGTTTAGTGAACAACAATTGATCTTATCTATCTAATAGATTTTTAACCTCACTCTATCCTTCTAAGTTCATAATAGTTGAATATAACCGTTTATATTCACCTTATTATGATGATTCAGTTAAGTTAGACCCAATGATATAACGTCCGAATAGAACAATTTATATTCGTCGCATTTCACCACGATAAATAGGAGTCCCCTGCCACTGACAGCCCTTCCCCTTATCGATCTAGGATTCAATGAGTGTTCATGCATTGGAAATCATCTGATTAAAACTTAATATTTTTACTTAGGTATTTTTTAATTTAGAACGATCATGATCCTATCATAAAGAGATTCCCAATTATTCCTTGAATAAAATACTTCAAATCAATACTCGTCAATGGTTTGATTTCCAGGTAGTGGAGGAGTCACATATTTCCAGGTAGTGGAGGAGTCACATCAGTCTCGCTTAAAACCCACAGCCTTACAAGTTCTATGAACCCGTTGTTGACAAAATCGCCCCATGTCAGAAATAAAGAAAATTCGTATTTTATTCTGTGTTTCATAAACATGAGAATCTCATGATCGTTTGTTACTTTTAAATCTTGAGTCGTTACAGATTTTAACTTGTTTAAAGGCATGGCATGGGTGATGTATCTAATACATACATGCATCAATAATCTAATTAAAACATGCATTTTCTACTCTACACATACTATTTATACATCATATGAAAAATGCGTAAAGTAAACGTGCAATAGTTATGGCCCAATCCTATATGATCTTTTCAGGCTAATGAAAAGATCAAGGTCAATCTATGGTGTAAAAAATAATTATTACATATGTCTTCACTATTGCTTCCATTGTCTCCTTGGCCTCCATAGTATGCCTCCTTGTTCCCTTGTCCTTCTTGGATGTTACATTAAGAATTATACTAATGAACTTACAAAATAACTTGAGTTACATTCGAGATAAAACAACTAAATTATAAAATGACATGCAAGTCGTATTTATTACAAACCAAAAGAATAAACCATTATAGCTAAGGTCTTAAGGCCATAACTATGCACCATGCTCAAGTAACCATTAAAGAATATGATAGATCATATAAAGATGACATACTATTTATCACTTATCATGATCCATTCAAGAATAATAAATAAGTAAAGCATATGTCATAAGCACAAATTAAAACGAAACCTTAAACCACGGATTGGGGGGGCAGCGAGCCCCCCGATGGCGGAAATTTTTGCAAAATCAAGTATCAGAATACTAGCAAAACATGTATCAGAATACTATTCCAGAAACATGTATCAGTATACAAAACACCATATCCCAGTTACCAAAAACATGTATCAGTATATATATTATAAGAGATCACATACATATGAGTTATGGCAGATCTTAAACATACTAGTATCATCATATAGATCATTAACAGATTCATCATATCATTCATATAATATAACTGTTATCATGGAAGACTCATATAACATAACTGTTATCATGGCAAACTCATCATACATGCATACTTATAAAAATACAGTAAACACGTAACCAAATCAGCCCCTTATACATGTAGCTCTGATACCATTGTTGGGTTCCGAGGCATAAAACGCAGCGGATAAACGTAAATAAAACAAATATTTCGAAACCCAAGAACATGATCCATGTATAATTGTGGGCAGATTATGGAGATAACGAATCATACCTTTCAAGAGCTTAACTTTCACGAACTCAACGGAGATCCTAGCTATCACGCTTTGTGTCTACCTCTCGAAGAAACACCTCTATTATTTGATCATATTGATCTCTCAGTTATTCTTTCATTTCAACAGTACTTTCTCAAAAATTCAGATTTTTGGTAACAATAATAGTGAGACACCCGTTATGATATGAAATTCTATTCTCTTTGAAATTTCATGATTTTATTATCTCAATTATACGAAGGTATGCCAAGAAAGTTGGGCTGAATTATCTTGGTCAAGTCAAAGTAAGGCAATGTGATGGGATTACCAATAGCGGCGGTGGATTGCAATGCGATTAAAATATCAGTGGTGTATAACGGAGTCAGCCTATTTTTTAGGACTCTCTCTATTTATCTCTATCTCTCTTTCTTTTTCTTTTGCTTTATCTTTCTCTCTATTCTTTCTCTCTCTATCAGTAAAAGTAATACTACGGAGAAATTGGTCAAATGGTATGGGAATAAATAATTAATTCTGTGGGAAAGAACGATGGTGCAGTGTGAAGCTCCCGTGATAAATGTGTTGTATAATGAATTTCAGCGTTATTTGAAATTTTGAGAAAAGTTACGTATGCAAGTTTGGAAAGTTGGCCAGAAGATCCCTAGTGCTCTCTTCTGCTGATTCCGAGGACAGAATCCTAATTAGGGGGTAGATTGTGATATCCCATATTTTTTAAAATTATTATTATTATCATTATTTTAATATATTTATGTGATTTTCTGATTTGGAAGAAGTAAAATAATGGATATTTTATTCATGTTTGACGAGTTCGTGTTATTAAATGGTAATGTGCTAATTGTTAATTGTTGTATTGATCCTTGTTAGTTTCTGAAAATATTTACTTAAATGTAATATTTTAAAAAGTTTATTTGAAAGCCGATCATTTTATTGATATCGGTAAATTGAGTTCGTTTAGTAATATTAGGGATTGAGTGGATATTATGTCAGCTATGTGGTGTATGTAATATTAATTGTGTGTGACTTAGTTGTGATTGAGGATTATTTGTATTATTAATTACTGAATCGTATCGTATTTTTTTGTCTTTAAAAGTGATTTTATTGAAAATTTAATTTCATAAATATTAATATTATTTTTTTTGGTTTTATAAATACAATAATTATTTATAGAAATTTATAAAATTTAGAAAGTAATATTTTGCCAAATATTTATCCTTAAATGATTGTGTGATTGTATTTAAGTGTGAATTTAAAAGTAAATTCAAGGATGTTTCAAAAATTATGAAACTGGTGTTTTATTAGTATTTGAATATTTAAAGAGTTTTAAAATTGTTTCAAAAACATTTTGGGTTATATTTGCCCGCACATTTGTTTGTTAAATCGTAAAATGCGGACCTAATGTATAATTCATAGATATTTTAAAAATTATAAAATCTTGTTTTTATTAGTTTTTAAGTATTCCGAGAATTTTAGAAGTATTTCGGTAATTTTTTCGAATTAGTTTCACTCGCAGGTTGTTCATTAAATCACGAAATGCGAGTTTGATGTTTATATTCAAAAATGTTTTAAAAAAATATGAACATTTTATTTTATTATTTTCAATTATTCCGGGAATTTTAAAATTATTTTCATAATTTTTTGGGTTATTTTCATGCGTAAAATTGTTCGTTGGAAGGTGAAACGCGGGACGAAATCAGACTGCCAGGTGGGGAAAATAATACGTGTCCAAATTTTAGCATAGCCAAAAATACGTGGAAGATGCTCAGAAGTTTTGTTGCTGAGTGTCCAGTTAAAAAAAAAAGAAAAAAACAAACAAACAGATAAAAGCCTCCCCCACCTCCCTCTGTCTCTCTCTGTCCCGATTTTCTCTCTCCCCCTTCCGTTCTCTCCCTTCTCTCTCTCCTCTATTATCTCCGTCTCTCTCTCTCTTTCTCATATTACAGTTATACTTTTAATATTAAAAAATTCATATCTTTCAAATTGCCCATCCAAATTCCAATTGCTATATATAGAAATAATCAGCGCTTCGATATCTACGCATATGTATATATATTGCAAGGTTTTGAGAAGAAAATTTTCTGGGCATATTTCCGTTGTATTTTATTTTTGGGGAATAGAAAAGGAGTTTGGCGGTGTTGATTACTCCACATGGCATTTCAGCGTGTGTATGTCTAAGGCTATTAATTTTGGATTTTTCTGAGATATTTTCCGGACATCAGTTAATCTCTTGGGGTTATCAGAATTTATTTTGGGTAAGGATTTCGAGATTTCGATTTTGTACTTGGGCATATTATAGCATGTTACTGTTTATATATTTAATTCATAATTTTTGGAAGTTGTTGGTGAAGTCACTTTTGGTCCGAATTTTTGTTCAGGTGACCGTGTTTTTCATTTCTGGCATGTTTATGCGTGCAAATATAATTTATTGTGTGTTTTAAATTTATAAATTTTATTAGAGTATAGTTGCATTGTATTGTTTGGGATTGATTTTGAGGGGCTCTAACCCCGGGCAAAGTCAGTTTTACAAAGACGTTATTTCTAAAATTTTGTAAAATATTTATTTCAATTTCAAATTATTATCTTTAATTATTTTCCAAAATTATAATTTGATTTTATTATTTATATTTTGTTTTGATTAATTATTTATCCATTCAATTAATTAATTAATTCATTCAATCAACTAATTTTGTCTATAAATAGTTGATGAAGAGTTATTATTTATAATTGAGCTAAATAATATTCTAAAATTATTTTGAACTTTTAAAATTATATAAAGCCGTTAAATATTCAATTAATTAATTTATTCTTATTTTATTCGTATAAAATAGACCGTTCATCCCTTTATGCCAAATGAACGGGGTCTAGACTCAGAAAAATATTCCACTTTCATTAAAAATACTTTCAAGATCCAAATTCTTTTATTTCGAAAGATCGCTTGTTTTAAGAATCGTTCTGAGTCGTTTATTGATCCATAAATCATATTTTTGACCCAATTTTAGTTTTACAAGTACTGCCACATGTCTTTTGACGATCTAACTTCAGTGTTATATGAATTATGTGTTACGTGAGTTATGTGTTTACGTATTATATGGATTACGTGCATACGTGGGTCAAGTGTCTTGTATTTGACTGTTATCTTTATATGCATGCTATCATATGGGTAGACGATAGAGTTTTGATGCGAAATTTGTCGGATAAGTATCGCTTAGATGATTAAAGTACTATATTTTAATTATAGATGCGGGTCGTTCGAGGCGATCAGAACTAGACATTGGATAAAGAGTGAAATGGAATGCTATTGCATATCAGGCTTATACCAACAACATGAGCAGCATACCAAAGAATTAGTAAAGTAAATGATGGTGATGTCTTGAGGCAGAATAACATAATAATTTTGTTATTGCGAGTGTGACTAACTGCTAAAAATCAAAGGAAACTTCTTCATGCTATTCTAATTCCAGAATTGTTATATATTTTACATATTAAACTGCTTAAATTTATAAATGTTTACATACTCGAAAATTTAGATTATTTTACAAAAACATTTCGACACATTGCATGCATATAATATATGGATTATATAAATCATGCTATTCTAGCAATTTTTCTGCTAGAACATAATTCAATTTCCAGATAGATAGTGAATAACTATTCTATCCAGATATACTCTATATAGTGGATTTTGATGATATATTAAGAGAATAACTAATCATTCTAGTTATCTCGCCATCAGTTGATGCGATTACTCCAGACCATGTGAAATAGGGAGTCGGTTATTTGGGGATATCGATTGATTCGATTCCTCGGTGAAATATATTTTTAGATTGGATGAATGCGAAAGTGACCGGGGCAAACCGTCCAGCGTAGGGCCATGTCATATGAAATATTTATAATAAAAATTATGCCACATGCAGATATATTGCCTTTTATTTTAGTATTCGTATTTTTGGACATGTTTCTATGAATCATTATCCAGTGCTATCACGCGGGCTGATCATCATGTGAAAGTACATCCGTCGGAGAAAGATTCCAATCTAAAACTTATCGCTTACTCTTTAAGCTTATGATAGCTTTTATTTTCATGCAAATACTATGGTTGATATTCATAAATAAATGATTTATCAAGTGTTTCTGGTTGGGATAAATTGAGATAGAGTTTTGATTTATATATAAGATTGATTTTGATATTTAGTTTGTTGTTAAATATCAAAAATGGTATTAATATAGATGATTGATGTTGACTTCAGTATGGGATGTTGTGAGCATCAAAGTTCATATTGATATCTAGTTTGATGTGAATATTGATATCATGATTGATGTTTGATGTGAATATTGATATCATGATTGGGGTTTTGAGTTAAATGGATATAAAGTTCATAATTCAGTCCATAATCATTGTTTCATGTTATTGTTGTTTACGATATTCCCGTAAACACTATTTTACGAGTTTTATTCTCGTTGAGATTCAAAGTATTGTAGAAACATTTCTCTCAAAAATGTCAAAAGGGTTTTGAATACATATATGGAACCAGTTCTAGGATTCCTTAAATAAATTTTCTGATTAAGCAATTATGATTTAAATGTTCTGCTCTATTACAGAAGTCGGTTTTTATATGAAAGACCACATATATGTTATAATTAACTTTATGAGCATTTCTTTCACTCATACTTACCTGTTTTTAAATCTAACCTTCCATTGAGGATTAGTTTGTCCTGTTTAGCCGCGTAACTTAAAGAAGCAAAGAAGAAGCTTTTGGAAGGTGGTTGGTCCAGGGTTTGCGGACTAGTGTAAGCTCTTTTATGTGAAGTTGTTTATATTGTATTATATTATAGTTGTGTATTATATAGTTGGGCCTAATATACTTTTTTCGATGTTATAATAGCGGGTTAGTCTCGAAATTTGGATTTGTTGAAATAGAGTTTTAAAAGAAAATGAAAAATTTATTTGTGGAATTTAGATATCTTGTTTCTAGAACTGTAACTTGAAAAGATCTTGAGTGTTGTTTGAGGTCACATATGCTAAATTTGAGTTGCTGGCATTTATTTATTGATTAAACAGGTTATTTTGGATTGAGGTTTTGCAGTGACGACCAAATCCCGTGACCCCGGATAGTGGGAATGTTACACTAAACCTCGTGTTTTTAAAAAAATTAAATTAAAAGGTTCCATCATGTCTGATTCTGTTCACGACTCAATTGACGATGTTCCTCTTATCTCATGAGTAGAAAAGAAAAAATTGAAATAAAAGAGAACTCCCCATGTTGTATGTTTATCTGCCATAGAAGATTGAAAAGATGGCAAAATCATCCCTTTTTTTCTCGTAAATCACAATCTCTAGTCATCGCATCTGATCTTGAATCATAAAATTCACCTATTCAGAATAACGAAGATAAGGCTATTAACGAGGACGCGTTTCCTTTTCAGGACGCACCCTTTTCTCATAGTGAAAGTGAGTTTGAAAAGAAGTCCCCAAGAAAATATCTTTATTCTCCATAGAAATTTCATTCTCCATTCGAGCACTCGGAGTCCCAAGATATTGAGTTTGACTTTTACTAGAAGGAACTTGAGAACACACTTCTTGAAGCCAAGAAGAATGTTTGGAGAAAAAAATGCCAAGAAATTAGCATATGTTGAACTTGATTTCACGACCACAAATCTTGAGATTTGATGTAATATGAAATACTATGACATGAAAGGGATCTTAGCAGAAACTCTTCGGAAAATAAGGCCTCATATATTTAATATTGAAAACCTTAGGGTCTCCAGGATGGTATTAAGTCTGAAGCTCATTTCATTGGGTGTGGGCGCGCCCTTGCATCCATATATCAAGAAAAATTTAAAATGGTATGATGTTGCTCCCATACAGCTTTCTCCAAATTCTTACAAGTTAGCATGGGCTCTTTACATGATTTACCATGATTGTGAGCTGGGTGCTCCCTCAATGAACGAGTTCAGCTTCTTTTTCAACATAAGGAAATCCATCCCTGGTTATCACTTTCTTGTTGTTAACAAGTGGCTTAACAACAAAGGGTTTAATGAAGGTAAGATCAGCCATAAGAAGGATCGGAAGGAACCATTTTTTATCTTTACGATGTAAAGAGAGCTAGAGTCCATTTTAATACCGACCCAAGTAAGTATTCCAGTTAGGACGCGTCCTTAACATTGACATGTCTTCCCTATTTCTTCTGTCTTTTTTCAAATTTCTTTTTCTTCTACTGACTTCGCCTTCTCTCTTTTAGAAAAGAGAACTCAGAAAGAATTGACAGGAAAAAGAAAAAAGAGAGCTGAAAAGGTATTAAACTTTGATGAGAAAAACTTCAACCGTAAAGAAATGAACATAGAGGTCAACCTGAAGAGATTTGGTTCTCTTTCTGAAAGGGTTGGCTCCATGTGCCAATATCATGAGTTTGTAAGTAGGAAGTCTGTACCAATGTTAGAGAAGGCCAAAGCTTTTAATGTTGAAGAATTAGTCCAGATTGATATTAACAGGAAAGTTATCCTAGAACGAGGTAATATTAATAACATTAGGGTGTGTCCTCCTTTATTTTTTACATGTATGGTATACTTGTTATAATCTTTCATTGTAAATGTTGTTCCCTTTCTGTTTTATAGCATATGTTGGACCTCTTAAGGCATGTCTTATCACTTTACTTGCATTTGTCGTTTAACTGTTTAATTCACTGTTTAACTATTTAATTCACACTTAATATATAATTCTTCTTTTATATATTGGACAGGTCTCTTATACAGTGCGCATCGTGCATTATCACTTTGCATGTATTTTTTCTTTGTAATACATAAATTCCTTTCTGTATGTTCGGATCGTCTTTCTTTTAGGACGCGTCCTGTTATTGACTTTCTTCATGTATGTTTTACAGAATTGACTTTTTTACCAAAAGGATTCGCTATTGGGGCATAAAAGAAACAGAAGGAAGGAAAAAACAAGGGTGTTATAAAAGTAAAGGAGGTCATTACTGCCAAAGTTCCAACTCCCACTCCTCCTATTGATACCACTGTCATGGACATCCCAGATGTTAGGGCTGAAAAACGTGCTAATATTCATGCAAGTTTATGCGATCACAAGTAATATAGAATTAATTCTAGTTCATTCCCACATGGACTGGTTTAGGTTAATTTCAATCAATTTATTTATGCAACAATTGTATGGCTATTATCCAATGCTAAGATGAATAACAAATTGGAGTTGTTTATAACTAAGATTAACTAAGGATTTATACTAAAGAACATTAACCAAGAGAGTAAAGAGAGTTGAATACTATATGACACAAACATGGGATTTTAACTTCATTAAATACTTCATTCAATAGCCTTTTCATTCTTAACCTTAGCATGTAATGGTGATGACACTAATCAGATAACAGGGAACTGATAAACGCCAACTTTTATTGTACGAATACCATACTCCAAGACATCCATAAAAAAAGATAGAAGCCGAATAGACACCAATTATATTGAGACCCTATATGTTTATAGAATTTAACAATATAACGGTTTAATGCACAAGTTTTCTATCGTGATTACATAGGGCAAATAAGATGGTTAAAATTACCTCCAAATCATGTATATCAAATACATGAACCTATGCTAGCATGGCAAGTTCTAAACCCTTAAATTCACTTTCGCTTCATTAAAGATTAACACACTATCTTATAAATTTGCGATGCTCATAAGACGAATAAGCACAACCAATACTAGGTTATCATACAATCACCACACACTAAGGTATCGAAACAAATTAACTAAATAAATCCATAAATAAATCCGTTAGAACCCCATGATAATGATTAGCCCATAATCGGACTCATGATCAACATGGGTTCCGATGAAAGCATGGTATAATAAACATATTTTTTATATGAATAAATAATAAACCAAGTACGAAACAAGATTATAGGTTCACGAATAAGAAAACTAGCATCCAAAGTTATAACTTAAAACAAAGAATCACAAGAATAAACTAGATCATCTTCGCCTTGGTTGAATTATGCTCTAAGGTCTTCTTACGCCTTCTCCATAAGCTCTGGTACGTCTTGTTATGAAAAATGACCTTAAGTTATGTTTTTATAGAAGCCCATGCAGAGTAGAAGCCTTTTGGATCAAAATCAGAGGAGAATCAGGATTCTGAAATCCCGGCGTGGCTGCGCGGGTCAGCGCGGCCGCGCGCTTGACCGACGTGGGCGGGCTGTACTTCTGCCATCCCGGCGCGGCCGCGCGCTTCTACAGGGCGGGCGTGCTGACTCTCTGGAAAAGTTTCTGAATTCTTCTTTTCTTGCTGGTTTGAGTTGGTCTTTTCATGAGTTTTTATTCTTGACACCATCCTAACACCATATTAGCATCAAATCAATGCCAATTCACATTTATTCCTGTTAAATGCCTGGAATGCAAAAACACTACAAAACACGTCAAAAACACCAACAACTTGAGTATAAAAGACCAATTCAAAGCTTTACGGAGCGTTATAAAGTGACATAAATGCCACTCAACTCAAGACAACGAGGACATGCCCTCTAAGTGTCAAAAGAGGGTTCCTGATGAGCACTCACTTGTCAACAAATACTTGGTTGCAGCCTCATCTAGCTTATCATTGAAGAGGAAGTCAAGAGTTGGAACTTTAGGACTAAAGATAAAACTTCTCAAGCCATGATGAGAACGACTACTGAGCTTCATTTCCATGCCAACCAAAGCTACAACATGGAAGGCAGGCTTATGACGCGTCTTGCTACTGCCGAGAATAAAAAAAGCTTCTGTCAGGAAAACATCAAATCTTTGGAGAAACACATCTCCATTCTTACTAGGGAAAAAGATGTTGAGATCCTTAGCCTGTAGACAGAGAAGGCACATCTTGAAGGCCAAGGTACTGCCATGGAGAAGTCTGTAATTCAAGTTATTGCTTTTAATTCTATAATATAGTTAGAACTTGACATTCTAATGATGAAAGACTATATGGTTGGAAGACTAAGAGGAAATTGGTGAGGTGGGTTGGATTTATAGCCGGGTTTGAGGAACGGTTCTCTTGTTTCATGAACAATGATCCAGAGTAGAGATTCTCTAAGTTTGATGAAGAGACCAGAAATGGGTGAGTGATTTCGGGGTGAGAGCCACATTTCCATCAAGGACAAGAGGATAGCCATTGGTCTGGAAGATGCTGAAGAGGAAGAGAACACGTCACCACCCCGTTTATCACTCCAAGCCTAGCCTCGCCAATCTCCACCAAATGATGACGACAAGGATGGTAGCCAAGGTAAGAATCAGGACACGCCCCCAGCTTAGGGCGCATCTTATTCTCTAGTCCTTTAGGCCTTGCAAAGTTAGAAATAAAATATTTTTATTGGTTTTTTGGACTAATTCTCCAAGACTTTGTGCTTTAGAATTATATTTATTTATAGTTTCTCATTTTATGTCTTGTTATTTTCTTTTAAGTCATTTTTCATAAGCACGATGTATGAAATAGCAATACCAGAGTGCGCCCAAACTGTAGGGCGCGTCTACCTGCTCTAGTAATAGCTCAAGTTAAGAAACAATCAAAATATTCCTAACTTGAGTTTCTAGTTTCTTTCAAAAATCAATATGTTCAAGAAGGGCTCGTCCTTCCTAAGACACATCATGATCCTAATATCCGATTCTCTTTCTATATACAAGTTCTTGACCCTTCACAAGTGCTTAACACTTATCACTGATCAACATATTGCGGGGGTGCGTCCAGACTTAGGACGCGTCTTCTATAATTTGGCTTGGTTAACTTTCTCAAAGATTTATAAAAATCATATCAAGTATCCCTTCCTTATAAGGTTTAAGGTCGCGTACTTCATCAAGACGCCTATAAGATAGTTATTTTCTTACATTGATACGCATGGCACGTCATCCACATGGGGCGCGCCATAATTTTTTATTTACTTCATGTGCTACATTACTTACACATTTTTCCAATCTTTTATATTTGATATCATTGGGTGTATTCCCCTTGTGAAATGCATCTCTTCTTTGCATTTATAAAAATTCTCCACTATATATGCACATATAGGAGTAAATAAATAAAAACCACTGACAAGTGAGAAACTATTTTAAGTTTTTATAAATAATGCACTTCAGTGTCAAAATTACACCGGTCCAATTGCTACTATACTCTGCGGGGAACTTAGTTGGAAATACAATCCTTCAACTAATTCTAAGAAAGGGTAGTATATTCACTACCCTCTAGGCTAGGAGGAATTTTATTACTTCTAGTCTACTATTCAGTCATAGCCTTACTTAAATCAACTGAAAATAGAAATAATAATAAGTAAGGGGTCGTGGAGGCACCCTACTAATAACACTTTCAAAGGTATTCCATATTCTAAGCTCGCAGAACTAGCTTCCTCTTTAAGTCTTCAAGATGATATGTCCCTTTCCACAATATTACTTTGATCTTGTATGGTATTTTCCAATTAGCTCCAAAAACCCGTGTCAAGGATTCTTCGTGTTAGGAATCATCTTCCTGAGAAAAAAATCACCAAATTTCAGATGTTTCCTTTTCACTTTCTTGTTGTAATACCTCGCTGCACGCTATTGATACACCGTAAGCTTCACCTGCGTGTTCTCCCTTTCTTCCTACAATAGATCCAAGTGAAGCCTTTTATTAACTTCTGCGTCTCCCTCTGCATACTGATCCATGCAAAGCGATCCCGAACTAACTTCCACGGGAACCATAGTCTCATATTGGTTGAGAAAACTACTTTTCAAAAATATATTTTCTTTAAAATTATAAAAGTGATCTCAATAAATTTTTAAAATTTCAAGCTATTTTATGGTAAAATTCTTGTAATTTATAGAATTATATTTTTATTTATAAAAGTCATTCTTTAAAATGATATTTAAAATTGTGAATAAATATTTGTTGATTACTAAATTACCCTTGCATGGATTTGATCATCCAAGAGGAGAGAGGGACACTAATGTCATTTCCAACCCCACTAACTTCTTTTCTTTTAACCAATTTACTAGAATAACTTTGCATACAAAAACTTGGTTGTTTTGGAGGAAGGGTAACTGGTCCTTACTCACTCCACTATCTAATCAACATATAAAAATACATAATCATATCAAGTGGAATCATTCTAGTGATCAAACACTCAACCAAGCCACTTTCTTTCTCTCCCTCCTCTCTTTTTTCCTCTCTCTCGGCCGAACCAAACACACACACACACACACTCAAATTTCATTCAATCTTTCAAGATCCTAGTGTAATCTAACCCTCCAACCTTTGTTTAAGTTATATTTTTATATTTTGTGTAGAAATTTAAGTGATTAAATGTTGCATGTCTAGTTTATTTAACAACTCAAGTGGAAGGCCTTAATTCTTGTGAATCTAAGGTCCAAACCATGAAATACATTATTTTGGAAGAAGGTAATGGTTGGAGAAGTGTTATACTCCCACCATTTCCCTCCTCACCATTTGGAAATGGCTTTAAAAGGAGCCGAATGGAAGCAATTTTAGTTATCATCTTTGTATTCAGTGTAAAAACCATGTTTCCAAACGTATATCTTGATATAAGTTCATGCATGTCAATGATCCTATTATTTTCAAGTCTTGCATGTTTGTATACACTCTTGCATGCCACGTTTTTCTTAATATATGATGATATAAATTCTTGCATGTTAGTTTTAGGATGTGAACTAAAGGTATTAGTAGAGTACTTTCAAGTTTAAATGATTTCATGACTATATGTTCAAATTTATGAGATTTAATCTTGATATGGCTTTGCATGGACTAGATAATGACTTTCTTTACTATATAAAAGTATGATAAGTTGTTAAGTGAGTTTAATTCATGGGTATCATGACTTGGTTTGAGGATTATATTCGAATATATGCATGTTAAGTTCAAAAATATGGTTAAGTGTCATGCATGCATAGTTGTGTTTATATATCATTGGTTATTATGATTTTTAAAGTATAAAATGATCTCCTCGGTAGATAATAGGTTGAATAAGAGGGGATGTGATTAAGGTTTGGTGGTCCTTGTGGTTAAGTGTTTTAAGTCGAATGGGTTTAAAGAAGGAAGGGTAGTTTAGCTCGAGTGTTGAGTTGAAGTCTTGGTCGAAAGTTTGGAGTGTTTTGAGTAAGCATTTGTGAGTACCTAAAAGGCCCAAGCTCCATAATATTAAGGCATAGTATAAGCTTGAGTTTAGTAGCCATAAGTTTAGGGAATGCTTTGGTTTTGATGGGTGCATTGGTGTAAAACCGAGAGTAACCCAAAATAGACAGTTTTGGAGTTAGTGTATTTAGGGTCCAATTTAGGATTGTTTTTGGGTACGTAATGTATAACCCCAAATACGGGGTCAAGATTTGGTGTCACTAACAATCTTTACATAATATAAAATAATATGCAAATGACCCCTTAAATCCGGATCATTTACAGGTTATGGTATGAAACAAGAATCTAACCTTCTACAATTCACAAATACTAAAATACGAGTTTAAATATCTTTGTACTAATTTCCTTGTCTAACTTTTCTAACATCTTCATCCTCTTGCATCGGAGATCTTTCTAACTTCTGTTGTATAATCAAGGATATTCACTTTTATCCTCATTTGTTTAGAAAGAAATATGAATTTACAAAGTAAGAGTGAGCCAAAAATGCTCAGCAAGTATATAATCGATTTCCAAGTATCAATATCAAAGAACTATTCCGGAAAAAATCTTTAAATAATTTGTAACATTTTTATTTCTTTGAAGTAGTTGAGCGAATAAACATTGGCTGTTATCAGCCCTGAATTATAAAACAGAAGTGACGAACAATTCCCCGATTCATTTCCTGAATCAGGGTTTTGTCCGGTTTTGTTATCATAAAACTTTTCAAGAAGGAGTGTCGTTAATGGCGATCAACAATAAATTAGGCTGGACACTAGAACCAACATATGCACTATAACCTGTTGATCAGTCAGGATATAGTGCGGATCTATACCCCACTGCATAGACCCACCAATATATGGGGTACCCAGGAAACTATGGTCTAATAATCAAGGGACCAGCCATCTCTAGCCCTTAGGGTCCAGCTCCTTCCTGGCCCTTATCGTAACCATCCAGTCCATGGAGTATTTTGATGTCAAATCACTTTGATTTCAAAACATCCCGATTCCGGGTTCGCAAATAACCCAAAATAATTGGTATTTGCTCAAGAGATCTATCGATAATCAAGGAACAAGATCAAAGATGTACTTGCATAAGTAAGAGTAATTACAGCGAAATGTAAAACAGTTAACTATTCTGAACTTAGAATAGGAATAAAGATATATTTGCAGTATTTTAGAATAAAGTTTAGGAATAGTTGCCTTGATAAGCTTTAACCACTATTATTGGTTGGTTTCGGTCTGACTTGAACATTCGGCTTTATCGTCTAACCACTAACTTATCCTGGATACGATCCCAACACTCAGGTCCTTTGATTGGAACCTTGCTAAGCTTGACGACTAACCACTAGATCATTCTTAGTCCGATGTCAATCCTCGGGTCTTCCGACTAGGACTAGAAAGTATCAGGCGGCCGAAACCGTACCAGAAAAAGAAGCACAGCCGAGCGGAAAAGAAACGAACGGGAATAGGGGAAGGGGAAAGGGGAGAAAATAAGAGAGAAAGTCGCGTGAGAGAGAGACACGCGCAAGAAGAAAGAGGGGTACAGGAGAGAGATACAAGATTAAGGAGATAAAATGATAAAGATGGGGTTAATAATCTGATTAATTATCCTGGGGACCCGAATTCTATATCGAAATTTATCAGTTTAATGAGCAATTAGCGGGTAAAATAACCCTAAAATTTACCCAAATAATTCTAAAATTCCCAGAATATTCAAAAGTTAATAAAATAGAATTTTCATGATTTAATACTTATTTCTTAAACGCACCATATACCTGTATTTAACGAATTAATGAATAAAGTTGCGGATGAATAAAAGCCAGAAAATTTCTGAAATAATTTTAAAAATTTTAAAATATTTAAAAGTTAATAGAATAAAATTTTCATGATTTTTGAAACATTCTGGAATTAAATACTAATTTTACAATTAAATAAAATCAGAAAATCATTTAAAATTAAATAATTAATAATATATTGATTTCTAAATTTTATAATCTCCTAAAAATAATAAATAATATTATAAAAAAATAAAAATAATTTTAGAAACAATTTTTAGCATTTATGAGAATAGATATTCAATAAAATCATTTTAAAAGCAAAATAATTTCATACAACTCAATAATTAATTACACAAATAATTTTTTTACCTAAAAAGTTACACATAATCAATAATAAAGCAACACATAGCTGACAGAACCATCACAAATTTTATTTATTTAATAATTCCATGACTATATTTACATATCGAATCTAAAAATAGATTACTTAGCCGCTAAGTAACTATAAAAACGAAACAATTTTAAACCATTTTTGGATAATTATCAAAACAGAGCCTCTTATAAAACACTTTACACAAAAATAAGGTAATAATATCTCGCCTTCCGAGAATATGGGTGTTATCGATTTATAAAATGATTAGCGTATCGAATATTTTACGTCGGACGGGTACAGGTCAAACCGTTCCCCCGATCGAAAAAGTCAAAACACGGAAAGTGTTCAGAATCACCAGATTAGTTTAGGAAGGAATTTTCCGAAGAGTATCGGGTTGTAAAAACACAAAAATGGTTAAAGTTGGACGATTTCAAATTTTATAAAATAATTTTATAATTACTTAAGAATAATAATTATTAATTCTATAAATCCTTATAAAATTATATAATTATCTAAAAATTGCCTGAAAAATACCAAAATTACCTATATTTGATTCTCGATAATTGAAAATTAAAATATCTAAATTTATCATAAATAAACACCCAAACATCAATATCAATCATCTGTTTTTGCCCAGGTAACTCTTCCATCTTCCTGAATCAACCATCTGTTTTTGCCTAGAAATCAAGGTATTTTCTTAATTTAATTATTTAAATTCGAATTAGTTATGGATTAAATTATGAATTTTTGTTCTTGATGTTTTATATATGATTTGATGATGTCATCGTGTATATCTTTTCTTCCTGGTCATTTTGGTATATTATATGTCAAAACTGAGTTCAATAACATGGTTAAATTTGAGTTTGATTCTCGGTTTACTGAAATGAGAGTTTGAATGTTTGAATGTTCTAAGTCAAATTTGGGATTTTTTGATTTAATGGATTCTGGGCTTGATTGATTGACATTAGCGTGTAGATCGTTTAAAAATAAGTCAGTGAATATAATCAGTTTATCTGTGGGATGCCGAAATCGACCCGCCGGAAAAGCTCGAAGCTTCGCCGGCGTTAATGGCGATTTTGCCAGCGTTTCGGTTTCATGCGTGATTTACTTCTGTTTTGTCGTAATTGGATTGTTATTGAGTTGTTAAACGCCAGTCAACCACGAACATGTAAGTGTTGTTTGGCTGAGGTTCAGGTGTGACGCTCCCAAATCCGGGGTCAGGATTGGGTGTCACTACACAACTTTACATAATAATAAAAACCTGTATATTAAAATAAATATACAAATAACCCATCATATTCAGGATCGCTTACAGGTTATAGTATGAAACAAGAATCTAACCTTCTAAAATTACATTGTCTAGATACAATTACATTACCTCATTACTAATTTCCTTGTATTGATCACTCTGACATCTCCAAATTTCTTCAGCTGGAATCTCACCACTTTTACTGTCTATTAAAAGCTATTCACTTTGCCCTCATTTGATACTGAAAGAAATAAGAGTTCACAAAGCAAGAGTGAGCCAAAAATGCCCAGCAAGTATCATAAATGGTTTTCAGGTATCAGATCAGAAAACTTCTGGAAACGATTGTTGAATGATTTTAAAAACATCTTTACATATCTAAATAGTTGAGCGAACAAAACATCGGCCCTCATTGGCCTTTAATCATAAATCACATTTTGCTGTAAAAGAAAAGTGATCGTTTCAAAATTTTATCCTTTTGAATTAAATCTTTGTATGAGTTTGTAATTAGGAACTACTCGGAAAGGAATGCCGTTAATGGTGATCGATAATAAATTAGACTGGACATTAGAAACCAACATATGCACTATAACCTGCTGATCAGTCATGATACAGTGCAAATCTATACCTAACTGCATAGACCCTACCAACATATGGGGTACCCAGGCAACTATGGCCTAATAATCAAGGGTTCAGGTTATACCCGTCCCGTATCATAACCATCCAGTCCATAGAGTATTTTGATGTCAAATCACTTTGATTTCAAAACATCCCTATTCAGGGTTCACAAATAACCCGGAACAATAGGTATTTGCTTAAGGGATCAATTGATAATAAAGGAACAATAATGAAGGGTACTTGCATAATTAAGAGTAATTACAGCGAAATATAAAACAGTTAACTATTCTGAACTTAGAATAGGAATAAAGTAATTGCAGTATTTACGAGAAAAGTAAGGAATACTTGCAGTATCTAAAAGAAAGTTCGGGAATACTTGCCTCAATTGATAATCCCCCGATCTTTAACTAGCTGCCATATCACTCAGTCATGTCGCATCTTTATTACCCTTGACGGGCTACTTCACCTTTCTTATCATTTACCCTCTTAGGTTTATCTTTATTCTTAATCCACTCGTTTCAGTACTACACGCAACCAGGCTTTACCTCTACAATCTCTATCTGGCTTTGAACGTCTCGCACTACGTGCATCTATCACAAATAATACTATTCAATGAACTGACAATGTATAATTAACTAGTCTATACACTTATCCCTATCATCTACCTGCCCGATAATAATAGATAAGGATCACATCTAATTCATATAACGTTTAAAAGACACGCTGACTCATTATTCACATAATACGTACACATAGGGAATGTAATCATATTATTCACATAACACATAATCACATAATTCATGTAGCACATAAGTTGAATCGTCAAAGATAGGTCTCAATATGTTTAGAATTGAAATCGGGTCAAAAAGAGTATTTTATTGATCAATAACCGACTCAGGATGATTCATAAAACAAACATCATTTTGATACAAATGAATTCAGGTCTCAAAAATATTTTTAATTAATGCATAATATTTTTCTGAGTCTAGAGGCGTTCGTTTCGTATTAAACGGACGAACGATTGATTTATTATGAATTTTTGAACATTTTTCGGAATTAAACGGGTCTCCGAATCATATAATAATTAAATAATAGGGTTCGAATACCCAAATTTGACTTTAAAATAATTTTATAATAATTATCGAGCCTTGAAAATAATTTAAAATAATATTTTAAAGCTCGAACCTATTTTTCAAAATTTTTAAATCAATTTAATTAATTAAATCCAATTATTAAATAAATTAAAATTAATTATTAATTAAATTAATTAATCAATTAATAATAAATTAATTGATTAATTAAAATTATTAAAATCTAATTAAAATTAATTAATAAAATAATTTTGATTTGTTTTTGAATAAATAAATAATTAAAATATTTTTTCTGAATTTAAAATAAATAGATAAACAATTTTCTAATTTTTAAAATAATAAAATATCATTTTCAAAATAATATTAAAAATCAGGGGTCAAATTGCAAGTTTTGAAAACCAGAATATTAAAAATACAAGGTATACAAACTCGGGGGACTAAACAGTAAATATTACAGTCGTCTTCCCCCCCTCGCTAGAGAAGCCATGGCCGCCGCCTGAAGCTTTTCCGGCGACGACCATAACTGCCCAGAATTAAACCAGAAGCTCCAGGCTACCATAACTCGATGCCAAGAATCCGTATTTGTACTCAGAATTAACAGAAAATCATTGAAACGACGGGAATCAACCGTCGCCGCCGCGATTCGCCAGAATCCGGCGACACGATTCCTTCGTCGAATGTACAAAAAAATGATATGAATCGATTCAAAACTTCACGATCTATTTAATGATGTAAGCCATACGTTTCCACGTTCAACGAGTCAAAAATCCGGCCAAAAAGTTAAATTTTCTGGTGAGATTATTCAAGAACACAAAGAATATTCAAATTCAAGAATCAAATCAACTTTTCTACATGTTATTGAACTCAGTTTTTGACATATAATATACCAAATTGACCAGAAAATTATTATCTACACGATGGAATCATCAAATCATATCAACAATATCAAGAACAAAAATTCCTGATTTAATCTATAATTAATTCGAATTAAAATAATTAAATCAGAAAAATACCTTGATTTCTGGGTAAAAACTGATGATTGATTATGATTCTATATTTCGAGAGCTTCGTTTTGATATATCGCACGCTTGAATCAGAGTTCGGTAACGCCTTCGTTTGTGTGTTTGATTCTCAAGAACGTATCGATTTTTAGGGTTTTTCTCTGTATTTACTGTATTTTTACTCGTTGTAAATGAATAAACGAATAAAATGAAATAAGAAATATGTTATTTATATTTACAGAATATTGCTTCGTTCTGGATCATTTTGGATCGTTAAATTAGTTGCTTAGCCGCTAAGTAACTACAAAATGATCCAAAAATAGATTACCTAGCCGTTAAGTAACTATAAAAATGATACAATTTAATACCAGAACTGGATAATTATCAAAACCGAGCTTTTCATAAAACATCATATACGAAAATAATGTAAAAATATCCCGTCTCTCGAGAATACGGGTTTTGTTGATTTATCGAAATGGTTATCGTACCGAAAATTTTGCGCCGGGCCGCGCACGAGTCAAACCGTAATCCGGATCGAAAAGTCAAAACACAGAAAATGTCCGGAATTACCAGATTAGATTAGGAAGGAGTTTTCGGAAGAGTTTCGGGTTGTAAAAACGTAAAAACGGTTGAAGTCGGATGATTTCCGGCTTTATAAAATAATTTTATAATTATTCAGCAAATAATTAATAAATTCATAAATCATTATAAAATCATATAACACTCTAAAAATTACCAGAAAAATACCTTAATTATCTATATTTTATTCTGGACATATTAAAATTAACATACTCACATTTAATTACATACAAACATCCAAATATTATTATCAAACATCCGATAATTCACCAAAAATTTATATAATATTCATATAATAATCATATATTGATACAAATAATTACATGATATTTCTCGGATGTTACATCCTTCCCCCCTTAAAAGGATTCTGTCCTCAGAATCACGCTAAGGAATAATACCGATACTTTTTAAGTATATCACTTTCATTTTCTCATGTAAATCTCTTAACCTTCTAATTTCTCATAACTTTAACGTATAATATCAATCTTTCCTTAATAGCCTCTCGCTAACATCATATTATATTTGTTGCTTGTATAACTCAATTCAACTCTCCATCTCCTATATATATAATGGAGCTAACTTACTTCTTCTGGATATGTACATATGAATTCCCTATAAATTTGCTATACGAGTAGCGGTAAATCCAACTCACTTCTATTTATCCTATCTATTTTACTATCTAGGAGGGTCCAGCATAACACATCTTAATTCTCTTTTCTTTCTAATTCTAGTAATTCGTGCTTATGTGCGTTTCCAACTGTTACTCGGTGTTAACCCTCGTCCTCATATGTTTCTTCGTTCAAATAACCTAATTTGTAAGCGCTTCCCATTGCAGTCGTGGCTCTTTAACCGTTCCTGTAATCTTCTTCTTTATTTGTAAATGATGCACTGAGACCAAGGCATATTTTGCTTTCTGTCGTTCTCGTAACTCAAATCAACCTTCATTTTATACGTATGGAGCTAAATTACCTTTCTTAGTCATATACATTTAAACATCTTATGAACTTGTTATGCCTGTAACAACAGGGTCAACCCATTCGTAACCGTTCTATCTATCTCCTTATCTTGATGGACTAACTTAATTTATACCAATCTGATTTTCTTTTTAATTAATAATTTGCGATATGCATCTTCCATTTTCCTGACTGTTCTACTTTACTTCTCGCGTCTCTTTTTGTTTGGTTAGTCTGACCTATAATCGTTTTTAATCATATTCGAGAACTTTAGCTGCTCTCTTGTACTTTCCATCCGTGTGCGCCCGATATACTGAGCTCATGGCGTCTGATGCTTCGAAATATTCTAAATCTATTCAAAACCTAAAAAAATTAAAGGAAGATCTTGACAATTGTATTTAAATCACCATTTTATAGTATTTTTTAATTTCTTTTCAATCACTAACAAGTATATTCATCGAGCGGAATCTCTTACTATCTAAAAGGAAATATTAATTTAGAATAGAATGAATCATAGCTTTATTCAAAACCGAACTCTTGGTACTAATACCAATTTTGTTGCCATATCAAATTAGATATCAATATGAACTTTGATGCTAACAACATTCCATACTGGAGTCAACATCAATCATCTATATTAATACCACCTTTGATATCTAACAACAAAATAAGTATCAGTATAATCCAGAAGTCGGATCATAACCTGTTTTTAATTTCTAACTTTTCCTATTCCTTTATCCACTCCCCAGCAATCTTAGTGATATTCACTCTTTCTTTTTTTTACTCAAAACATCTGTCTCTGAATGGATCTTGTTAGGTTGGTAATTAACCATACTTCCGTAGCTCATAATTAATTATAACCAGAGTTCATACCTTTATATCTTAGAACACAGTTGCTAATCTTTTACCCTTCGCATGCATATCTCCGGGTGTTCAACTTGGTCTTCCTTACACTACTAGAATTCTGTCAATAAACATCGGTCCTTAGACATCGGTTGCTTAAACAACCGATGTTAAAGTTCTTTCAGACATCGGTTATTTTTAAAACGATGTTATTATATATATTAGACATCGGTCGATAAAATAACCGTTTTCAATAATTATTTTAAAAAAAGGAGAAACGTGAATTAGACATCGGTTTATAACTTAACCGCTGTCAAATTTTCTTAGACATCGGTTTAAATTTGCAACAGTTGTTGATTATTATTTTAAAATTTTTAAAAAAACACGCGCTCAATTTCCCCCTTTTTTTCCCAAATGTTTTCCCCTTGCTAACTAAAATATTCCCCCAGTTTATTTCTTCCATTCCAAAATCTATTCATTTTCCCCTTTACTCTCCTTATTCCCGTCTCTCTCACCTCGCTCTTCTATCTCTATCTGCTGTTTCCCTCTCTCCGATCTCTCTCTGGTCTCCCTCTCTCGCCTCTCTCTCTCTCTTTGGTTCTCTCTTACATCTCTCTCTATCTTAAAATCTCCCCATCTCACATTATCTCTCACCATCTCATATTATTTGTAATTAGGATTCTAATTGAACCCCAAATTGAAGAATATCTCGATTAATCAAACAGATTCGAGAAATCCTAATTTCTCAAAAAACTGGTTTGGTTTACTTGTTCAATTGGGTTTTGTTTATCCTTCATCTCGATTTAGTTCTTAATTATTATTGGTTTTTTTTTAATCTCGTTTCTTTCTTTTTTTTCAACAGGTTCAGAGGTTCCTTGATCTTCACAGGTTTGTATTCACTTTCGTAGTCTTAAATTTTCCATTAACCTTAAACTGAGAGAGAGATAGAGATAGGGGAGTCAGAGAGAGAGAGTGTGTCTATGTATGTGTTTTGTTGATTATAATAATTGAAGAATTTGACAGATCTTGAAGAAGCAAGTGTTAACAGTATTGAAAGCGGTGGAAGATAAGATAGACAATGAGATCTCAGCTCTAGATCGTCTCGATTTAGAGGATATCAAGGTTTTGAGAGAGTGGAGGTTACAGCAGATGAAGAAAATGTCCGACAAGAGGCGACAAGGGGTTGCGTTAGGTTATGGTGAGTACTTGGAGATTTATGTTGAGAAGGAGTTCTTTTCTGTTGTTAAAGCTAGTGATCGTGTTGTTTACCAATTTTATCGTGAAAATTGGCCTTTCAAGGTATGATTATTATGTGTATCTGCGTGTTCATAATTAATTTTATGTTTTGTGTTGTATATTATGTGTAATGCATCAAGTTTGATAGTGTATTAGTATTTGATGATTTTGTGGTGGAGTGGAATTACCCAACTGTTATTGTGTCAGTTTTTTTAATTAAAAAGATTTTTTCAAATTATGGTTTCAGATTAGAATTAGTTTGGTAAATGGACTGTTATAAGAGTTTGTAAATACCTATTAATTTATGCAAAGTGAGGCTAGATACAGGGTATGTTCTACAAGTAATATAGGGTATGTTCTACAGTTGCCCTTGTGATGATTATGAATGGGTATCTTGTCCTGAATTTTTTCATTTCTAAAGTCAACAGAATGTTGTTTGGGTTTGTGGTCTGTACTGGAACTGCTGCA
Source organism: Apium graveolens (assembly GCF_009905375.1). Classification (NCBI taxonomy): domain Eukaryota; kingdom Viridiplantae; phylum Streptophyta; class Magnoliopsida; order Apiales; family Apiaceae; genus Apium; species Apium graveolens. The sequence continues at coordinate 173,341,997 of NC_133651.1, forward strand.
TACGTGGAATTTATATTCTATTTGATAGTACACAGTGATTGCCTTCCTGCTTCCTAGATCAACCAAATATTTTCCAAGGGTTACACTAATGTTGGGAAATGAGTTAAGAAATGTCTTGTTGGCTTGAGGAACCTCAAAGTACAAGTTTTTTTATTGTCAGATTGTTGTTGAACAATAGATGGGCTGTTAATAGTATATTTTTTCAAAACCAAAATAACATGATTAATTCACTGACCCTTTCAAACTGAAATATGTGAAATGTTTACGTTTGGTTGTTCTTTCTTGGATTGGGAAAAGAGTGCAACGTATTGCAGATATATGAACTTGGCTGGTCACTCCGACTGAGCAAGACAAAAGGTAAGTTGTTGCACAAGTTCACCAGATCATTGCTCTGGTTAAGAAATGAACAAGCAGCATCTTGGATGATCGGTTGAAGCTATTATAGTTAATAATTGTAAAGTGCTTACCCAATTTGTAACACACTTTACTGGGGCACATTTTAAGTTTTAGCTTTTTAAGTCTGTCTTTAGGGTTGCATTTGTTACTAGTTATGTGTATCAAGATATCTGAGTCAGACTATAGTGCTGTCAGATGTTAGGTTTGCTTTGCTTTGCAAATAAACTGTTCTAGTACCAAAGACTTGGGAGGATGTAAACCATTTTGGTATATAGAAGGTTTCAATATCTTATTTCAAATCATATATGGGACGATGTACACAAACTTAACTTATAGATAATCTTCTGTTTTGATTTAGTTTGATACCCTTTATATTTGTTTAGAATTTAAATGTATCTTCAGTTTTTTTCTTTTTATTCAGTAGATGTTGGCTGTAAATTGTACGAGATAGACTCATAGACCCACGTATGGCAGGTCCTTGGGTAAGGCTACAAAAATGAACGCCTAGGGCACCAGAGCCCCAAAAAACCTATGTGTATGTAGTAGTATATAATGATGAATTTATGCATTTGTATATTTACATGCATCATTGATCTGTTAAATATTAATACAATCTTTTCAATAAGTTATGATTCAGGGTATGTTCTATAGGTGATGAATGAAAGAGCTAAGAATAGAGTGGATCATCAACAGGATTAGAATTGTGTTGTTATAAGTGTTTATTTAGCTCCGATACAGTGTATGTTATACAGGTGATGAAAGAAAGAGCAAAGAATAGAGTGGATGATCTACAGGGCATGTTCTGTGATCTTCAATCAACTAGAAAAGAGAGTTGTACTAATGATGTTGCTTTATCAGAAGAACAAGTTAATCAGATGCTTAGAGAGTGGCAATTTGAACTTAATCATCCTTCTCCTGCTTCTTCAGATACAAGTAAAGCTGTCATTGAAATGAAAAAGATAAATGTAACATTTGAATTGTTGAATGCAGAAACCAATGAAAGGATATGCTTTATAAATGTCAGTCCTGATGAAGTTATCTGAAGCTTGTTCTACAATAAAAACAATGATTCCCTCATCACTGTTTTAGTCTATGCATCAGACAACTTCAGCTCCTTGAAATGCCGAACCACAAGAATTGAGTGTATGAAGTATTATACTGAGTTGCTACGTTTATTTTTTAGGTTCCATTTTTTCTTTCCTTACATGTGTCATTTATAATTTAGATACATTCGTTATGGCAAGCCAGATGCTAGCTTCCCTCTTTTTGAGTCCGAGTCATTAAAATGGCTTGGCTTTGTCAACCCTGCTGATAACCCTGCTGCCGCACAAGGCTTGGAAAAGTTTTAGGTGAGACAGATATCTTTTTATTAATTGTAAGCATGGTAAAGAAAATTGGAGCCCGTATGAAAGGGGCTGACTTGAGTACTAGGAATATGGTTGATTTTACACATTAGTTGTACTTTGTTTAGAATGATAAACATATTTGATATTAGTTGTACACATTGAGAATTTGTTGATCTTGAATTCAATTGTGTAATAATATATATGTATTGGTTGAGTTTTGAGAATTAAGTTTTTTCAGTATTGTGGTTAATACATTGTATAATATTCGATGTTAATAAAGGGATATTAGCACATGTAAACAAGGAAATAACATCAATTCAAAAATAAACACCCGATGTCTATTTATCATATTAACATCGGTTATTTAAAAAAAATCGATGTCTATTGTTCAAATTGACATCGGTTATTTAGAAAACAATTGATGTCTATTGTTCAAATTAACATCGGTTCTTTAAAAACAACCGATGTCTAATAGGTTTGAGACATCGGTTTTTTAATTTTAATCGATGTTAATTCATAAATATTGCTTCTATACTATAGCTTTAAATAGGCCTAATCGTTTTAATATTGCATTTCTGAACTTGACATAACTCAATTAGATAACAATAATGTTAATTAGACATCAGAAATTTTCCAGAAACGTTGTGTAAGATTACTTAGACATCGATTTTTAACCGATGTCTATGAGAAAATATCTTTAACATCAGTCGCGAAGACATCATACATTTTTTATATAGACATCGGTTTTTAACCGATGTGTAAGGTGTTTTTTCTAGTAGTGTTAGTCCTTGAATGGGAGAGGATGTTATTAATAAATACAATCACACTATCCAGTTACTCCTTATACACTATGTTCATTTAATCTTCAGACTTGCAATTTCTGATAACCGATGCATGACTTCATACTTCCCTTCTCTTTTCTCCATTATCACTTTTATGTATAGCGTGAAGTACCCCCTTTTATTTCATTATTCTTGCATACCATATTTCTGAAGTTTTTCCTTCACTCAATATCTCATTTCTACTTGGTTATATGATATAGGGCTTTTATCACCAGCTCGACTCGGACAGTAACTGACGAAAATTCTTACCTCATTTCCCGAGGTAATCTTGGTAAATCATTCGTTAGAATCTTCGGGACTTCACTTTAATTAGGGAGAATTCCGATATGAGATTCATTGTATCATTCTTCTCTAATAGTTTGCCACGAATACTGTTATTTAATCTTCCCTGCTTACGCGCATTCTTTGAATGAAATTCTTGTCTTCAATTTCCGGTGTTTTACTGCATTCCTCTCTTAGTTCTGGCATATCTGATGTTCACAACATATATCCTTGATTATTTTATAACATTTCTTTATCATCCTTTTGATTCCACTTCTTTTCTTATTTAGTTATTCACGCTCATTACTCATTAACTCTTAACATAAGGAATGTCTTTTTTTCGATAATATTAATATATGCATTATTAGCTAAGCCATTTCTAAAATTTATAAAAGGCTTTTATTTATAATATTTAAATTCCTACTAACAGAATTATTGAATTTTATCGGTAGCTATTTCCTTAGCCTTGCTTAGATCATCACGGTTCGCGTATTCGACTTTTTTTCCCGATCGATCAACATTTCTTTTTCCTGAGTTCCCATGCAGACTTCGTTAATCTTCGTCTTACATCGGATACTTGGATTTGCGAGCTTTCGAAAACTTTTATTCAATCGCCATTCAATATGAATATACTTTCAAGTGATTCCTGGAATGCTATTCAGATGATAGAATCTCTTTGCTTTATCTTGAACCTTCAGTTCTTGAAAATTTTCTTCTTACTAGCTTGTACAAATTACTTTCTGTTCCTCTTGTTTATCGAAATGAGCGTATTCATCTAGATAAAGTCTCGCACATGTTTGTGGTAACATCACGCTAGTTCTACTAAACTTTCAATTCCTGTTAATACCATTACTTCCTTCAACTTGCTAACCGCTTTGATTTTGGATGTGAAAATCATGTTAGAGCTTGACTCAATCTAATTGGATTGGATCTCCATTTAGCTAACCATTAGTTGGTAAAGTTGATCAATTAACTCTTTTAACTGATCACTTAAACCAAGTGAAGACTAGCTAACTAGAATCAAAGACCAATTACATAAAGTCAGTTTGATCATAACATTCTTTCTCAAGAACCAAAATCACCACCATTTGGAGTACAACTGGGAGTGACGATATACTCCTTTATCCTTACATGTTGAGTAATTTCTAAAAATTTGGGCAGCACCTCCCTTATACCATCGACTACCAGTCGGACTCAAGCCGACACCATCAATCTACCAAATCATCTACAATCACATCCATCCATTTCCATCACCCAAATTCATCCATCCACCATAGCTCTAACTATATCCTTCTGATTAGTATAGGTATGATTAACTGGCATAACATATATCTTTTGAAATGAGACTTAAGGTCTTAAACCAACAATTAATATAACCATTCCCTTCCCAGCTCTTTCAGAATATTACCAAATTTTATCAATAAGCTTTAAAATTTATCTCGTGTCTCAAAATTTTATTTCGCGAGTATTTTGACTTATTTATTGTCGTTACTAATTGTGTATAGTTACTTTTAAAAATTATACCGCATCCTTCAGTTGGTCATACCAATTATTTATTGTTGACGATACACACTTAATTTTATTAACTAATCCGTTTATCTTTTAATGACTACACATGGTTTTCATTATTAGCGCCACAGTCTGTGGAAACTCAATTACCAAATCATTATTTCTTAAAAGGTTTCACAGTCGAGTCACCATTGATTCATCTCCACTTATGTTCCCGTATCGAACCTTCGTCTCTGGCCCGCTTATGGGTATTAAATTCACCATAACTTATTTACTCCAGGTAGAGAACTTCACAATTTTCTGGAAAAATACGTTCAAAATTTGTTTGCAACAGATTTCTTCGATCTTGAATCTTCACGGCAAATATCTTTCCGCGATAAAGGGATGTTTCACGTATTGATTGATTATTTGAGTCAGTGTTCAGAATTCCCTTGATCTCCGATTGTTGTCCCGACATTCGTTCGCTTGCATACAGCCTTACTTCCTTAGTTTATAACTAATTTATTCGTTACGGTTCGCTAACCATTCATTTCACGTCGAAAGTAACATGACACGCATCAAATTAGAGGATTTCGACGTGAAATGAATGGATAGCGAACCGTAACGAATAAATTAGTTATAAACTAAGGAAGTAAGGCTGTATGCAAGCGAACGAATGTCGAGACAACAATCGAAGATCAAGGGAATTCTGAACACTGACTCAAATAATCAATCAATACGTGAAACATCCCTTTATCGTGGAAAGATATTTGCTATCGAACCTTCGTCTCTGGCCCGCTTATGGGTATTAAATTCACCATAACTTATTTACTCCAGGTAGGGAACTTCACAATTTCTGGAAAAATACGTTCAAAATTTGTTTGCAACTAAGATTTCTTCGATCTTGAATCTTCACGGCAAATATCTTTCCGCGATAAAGGGATGTTTCACGTATTGATTGATTATTTGAGTCAGTGTTCAGAATTCCCTTGATCTCCGATTGTTATCCCGACATTCGTTCGCTTGCATACAGCCTTACTTCCTTAGTTTATAACTAATTTATTCATTACGGTTCGCTAACCATTCATTTCACGTCGAAAGTAACATGACACGCATCAAATTAGAGGATTTCGACGTGAAATGAATGGTTAGCGAACCATAACGAATAAATTAGTTATAAACTAAGGAAGTAAGGCTATATGCAAGCGAACGAATGTCGGGACAACAATCGGAGATCAAGGGAATTCTGAACACTGACTCAAATAATCAATCAATACGTGAAACATCCCTTTATCGCGGAAAGATATTTGCTATCGAACCTTCATCTCTGGCCCACTTATGGGTATTAAATTCACCATAACTTATTTACTCCAGGTAAAGAACTTCACAATTTCTGGAAAAATACGTTCAAAATTTGTTTGCAACTAAGATTTCTTCGATCTTGAATCTTCACGGCAAATATCTTTCCGCGATAAAGGGATGTTTCACGTATTGATTGATTATTTGAGTCAGTGTTCAGAATTCCCTTGATCTCCGATTGTTGTCCCGACATTCGTTCGCTTGTATACAGCCTTACTTCCTTAGTTTATAACTAATTTATTCGTTACGGTTCGCTAACCATTCATTTCACGTCGAAAGTAACATGACACGCATCAAATTAGAGGATTTCGACGTGAAATGAATGGTTAGCGAACCGTAATGAATAAATTAGTTATAAACTAAGGAAGTAAGGCTGTATGCAAGCAAACGAATGTCGGGACAACAATCGGAGATCAAGGGAATTCTGAACACTGACTCAAATAATCAATCAATACGTGAAACATCCCTTTATCGCGGAAAGATATTTGCTATCGAACCTTCGTCTCTGGCCCGCTTATGGGTATTAAATTCACCATAACTTATTTACTCCAGGTAGAGAACTTCACAATTTCTGGAAAAATACGTTCAAAATTTGTTTGCAACTAAGATTTCTTCGATCTTGAATCTTCACGGCAAATATCTTTCCGCGATAAAGGGATGTTTCACATATTGATTGATTATTTGAGTCAGTGTTCAGAATTCCCTTGATCTCCGATTGTTGTCCCGACATTCATTCGCTTGCATACAGCCTTACTTCCTTAGTTTATAACTAATTTATTCGTTACGGTTCGCTAACCATTCATTTCACGTCGAAATCCTCTAATTTGATGCGTGTCATGTTACAGCCATCTATCGTACTGATGAGATCCTAATAACACGAACAACGGTCTAACTTGATGTCTTCATCACGTCCATGTTATTGATAAATTCCTTCTTCCTTACCCGCAGATGTCCACCATTTATCGGTTTGCAGTCGTATCTATGTTTGTTGTATGATTCCACGTGCCACCCTATTTCATTTCTTTTGAAATCATCAGAGAACAGACTTTACGGAAGAGGAGAGTTTACGAATATGACTTTGATTGAAAACTGAATAAGGAATAACAATGCCACAAATGACTAGGAGAATTTGTAATTCAGTAAATTAAAGGAAGAAGAATGAGTGAAGATTTAGATGTGAATGAGACAACCATATTCGTACTCAAGATGGCCAGTCTTTCGTACTATATGGCATACTGCACATGATTAGGTGGCGTCCCACCCGACTCTTCATCATTTCGACAAAGCGTCATATCACAACACTGCTTGTCTCCATCAGAAATTAGTGATTTGAGGAGGGAAACAATTCAGAAGGAATACAACAAATTTTCTTTCATCTTCACCTCATATGATTTAGCCACAAAAGAAACTTATATGTATCCAAGAATCAAGAAGAACATACGCTATCGTATTAAGAAGAGGAATTTCGATGTTGATCACCTTCCACGCTTCACCTAATTATGCCTTCAGAAACCAGTCGAATGAGAGATTCACAATTTACGTCACATTATATCTTTAAAATGTCGTCTAGAAATGACTCCATATTAAATGCTTTAATGAATTAATCGTAATCACGTTCCTAGGAAATTTATAATTATTACTTCCGATTTCCTTTATGCCACGTAAGGTAACAGTCGATCCCGCAACGTCTCAACTATGTCGATAGAAATACTATTATTCTCCAATTATCTGGAAAATTCTTCCATTTCCTTTAGTCATCCACTGTCCGTTCAAATTATGAATCTCGTTAAATTTTAGCAATTTCATGAATTGGGTAAATAACATTTTCATTCAATTATTGGTATTATTTAAACAAAGATTACTCTCGTCCTTCATGAAAACTTTAAACTTTCTCCCAGCTGGGGGGTCCACTTAATCCTTCAAGCTGACAACGCTGAGTCTATATCCATTCTTCTTTTTAGGTCATTTTCTATTTATAATAACAAGAACTTTAATAGTAATTCGACAACCAAATTGTAAAACTCATTTCTTACAAAAATCTTTTGAAAGTCGATTAAGGAAATCTTCTCCGAAATCTCATTTTAAAATTTTGAAAATCAAATATTTGGTCCTCATTACTATATAAGTTACTTGCTACTCTCTTGATCCACTAATGTAATATCTAAATAAAATAATGCCCATATATGGGTCTCTCCATTTTGGTACATCTTCTATTCTTCCTTGGATTCTGCTCGCACTTCGTAATCGACGAAGTTCCATTTACTATTGTATATCATTTACTCGCAATTCCACCGCAATGCTAACATTTAGTACTTCCTTTGACATTCTTGTCATCGTCCTTGACGTTATTCTTGCAACCACGCATGCAAATCGATGTTCGGTCTATAGATAGGGTCGCATCTTCTTGCTAGTCTTACCTATGCTTACTAAGGTAGATATTATTCCTTGCGCAACTCCTGATAAGTGATAGGAATCTTCCCGTAGCGGTGGTTCCTTCGAAATGTGCAACATTGGTTCTTCATCAGCTTCCATCAACTTGTTGCCTCCAGCGTGAAGCTCATCCTACTACCTAATTCTAAATTAAATCGTACCCAAAACTCACCTAGCTTCTCTTTCGCGAAATTCTCACAAAACTCATTCACATCTTCTTCAAAACCGCATGAAACGTAGGGTAGCATATCCAGTCTCCGTCATTGTATCGATTCCTCATTACTGTAGGATCGTAGAATTCAATATACCTATAGTGTTGCGATATTCTCCTTACCTTTTCTCAACCATCCTGGCTTATCAATTATGTATCAGACCTGCTAATCCTCATTCGCACTCAATTCGAACATAAAAAGAATATGCCTAGGGTCTTTCCTATCTCATATGACGTATTACTCCTATCTTACCCTCACCTATTCTTATTTCAGTGACCAATAACCTGTAGCTCTGATACCAACTGTGACGCTCCCAAATCCGGGGTCAGGATTGGGTGTAACTACACAACTTTACATAATAATAAAAACCTGTATATTAAAATAAATATACAGATAACCCCTCATATTCAGGATCGCTTACAGGTTATAGTATGAAACAAGAATCTAACCTTCTAAAATTACATTGTCTAGATACAATTCCATTACCAAATTATTAATTTCCTTGTATTGATCACTCTGACATCTCCAAATTTCTTCAGCTGGAATCTCACCATTTTTGCTGTCTATTAAAAGCTATTCACTTTTCCCTCATTTGATATTGAAAGAAATAAGAGTTCACAAAGCAAGAATGAGCCAAAAATGCCCAACAAGTATCATAAATGGTTTCCAGGTATCAGATCAGAAAACTCCTGGAAATGATTGTTGAATGATTTTAAAAACGTCTTTACATATCGAAATAGTTGAGCGAACAAAACATCGGCCCTCATTGGCCTTTAATCATAAATCACATTTTGCTGTAAAAGAACAGTGATTGTTTCAATATTTTGTCCTTTTGAATTAAATCTTTGTGTGAGTTTGTAATTATGAACTACTCGGAAAGAAATGTTGTTAATGGTGATCGACAATAAATTAGACTGGACACTAGAAACCAACATATGCACTATAACCTGCTGATCAGTCAAGATACAGTGCGGATCTATACCCAACTGCATAGACCCTACCAACATATGGGGTACCCAGGCAACTATGGCCTAAAAAACAAGGGTTCGGGTTATACCCGTCCCGTATCATAACCATCCAGTCCATAAAGTATTTTGATGTCAAATCACTTTGATTTCAAAACATCCCTATTCAGGGTTCGCAAATAACCCGGAACAATAGGTATTTGCTTAAGGGATCAATTGATAATGAAGGAACAATAATTAAGGGTACTTGCATAATTAAGAGTAATTACAGCGAAATATAAAATAGTTAACTATTCTGAACTTAGAATAGGAATAAAGTAATTGCAGTATTTTACGAGAAAAGTAAGGAATACTTGCAGTATTTAAAAGAAAGTTCGGGAATACTTTCCTCGATTGATAATCCCCTGATCTTTAACTAGCTGCCATATCACTCAGTCCTGTCGCATCTGTATTATCCTTGACGGGCTACTTGACCTTTCTTATCATTTACCCTCTTAGGTTTATCTTTATTCTGAATCCACTCGTTTCAGTACTACACGCAATCAGGCTTTACTTCTGCAATCTCTATCTGGCTTTGAACATCTCGCACTACGTGCATCTATCACAAATAATACTATTCAATAAACTGACAATATATAATTAACTAGTCTATACACTTATCCCTATCGTCTACCCGCCCGATAATAATAGATAAGGATCACATCTCATTCAGATAACGTTTAAAAGACACGCTGACTCATTATTCACATAATACGTACATATAGGGCATGTAATCATATTATTCACATAACACATAATCACGTAATTCATGTAGCACATAAGTTGAATCGTCAAAGATAGGTCTCGATATGTTTAGAATTGAAATTGGGTCAAAAAGAGTATTTTATTGATCAATAACCGACTCAGGATGATTCATAAAACAAACATCCTTTTGATACAAAAGAATTCAGGTCTCAAAAATATTTTTAATCGAAGCAGAATATTTTTCTAAGTCTAGAGGCGTTCGTTTCGTGTTAAACGGACGAACGGTTGATTTATTATGAATTTTTGAACATTTTTCAGAATTAAACGGGTCTCCGAATCATTTAATAATTAAATAATAGGGTTCGAATACCCGAATTTGACTTTAAAATAATTTTATAATAATTAATGAGCCTTGAAAATAATTTAAAATATTATTTTAAAGCTCGAAACTATTTTTTAGAATTTTTATATCAATTTTAAATAATTAAATCCAATTATTAAATCAATTAAAATTAATTAATAATTAATTAAATTAATTAATCAATTAATAATAAATTAATCGATTAATTAAATAATTAAAAACTAATTAAAATTAATTAATAAAATAATTTTGATTTGTTTTTGAATAAATAAATAATTAAAATAATTTTTCTGAATTTAAAATAAATAGATAAACAATATTCTGATTTTTAAAATAATGAAATATCATTTTCAAAATAATATTAAAAATCAGGGGTCAAATTGCAAGTTTTGCAAACCAGAATATTAAAAATACAAGGTATACAAACTCAGGGGACTAAACTGTAAATATTACAGTCGTCTTCCCCCCCTCGCCGGAGAAGCCATGACCGCCGCCTGAAACTTTTCCGATGATGACCATAAATGCCCAGAATTAAACCAGAAGCTCCAGGCTACCATAACTCGATGCCAGGAATCCGTATCTGTACTCAGAATTAACAGAAAATCATCGAAACGACGGGAATCAACCGTCGCCGCCGCGAGTCGCCAGAATCCGGCGACACGATTCCTTCGTCCAACGTACAAAACAATGATATGAATCGATTCAAAACTTCACGATCTATTTCATGATGTAAGCCATACGTTTCCAGGTTCAACGAGTCGAAAATCCGGCCAAAAAGTTAAATTTTCCGGTGAGATTATTCAAGAACACGAAGAACATTCAAATTCAAGAATCAAATCAACTTTTCTACATGTTATTGAACTCAGTTTTTGACATATAATATACCAAATTGACCAGAAAATCATTATCTACACGATGGAATCATCAAATCATATCAACAACATCAAGAACAAAAATTCCTGATTTAATCTATAATTAATTCAAATTAAAATAATTAAATCAGAAAAATACCTTGATTTCTGGGTAAAAACTGATGATTGATTATGATTCTATATTTTGAGAGCTTCGTTTTGATATATCGCACGCTTGAATCGGAGTTCGGTAACTCCTTCGTTTGTGCGTTTGATTCTCAGGAACATATCGATTTTTAAGGTTTTTCTCTGTATTTAGTGTATTTTTACTGGTTGTAAATGAATAAACGAATAAAATGAAATAAGAAATATGCTATTTATATTTACAGAATATTGGTTCATTCTGGATCGTTAAATTAGTTGCTTAGCGGCTAAGTAACTACAAATGATCCAAAAATAGATTACTTAGCCGTTAAGTAACTATAAAAACGATACAATTTAATACCAGAATTGGATAATTATCAAAACCGAGCTTTTCATAAAACATCATATACGAAAATAATGTAAAAATATCCCGTCTCTCGAGAATACGGGTTTTGTTGATTTATCGAAATGGTTATCGTATCGAAAATTTTGCGTCGGCCCGCGCACGAATCAAACCGTAATACGGATCGAAAAAGTCAAAACACGGAAAATGTCCGGAATTACCAGATTAGGTTAGGAAGGAGTTTTCAGAAGAGTTTCGGGTTGTAAAACCGTAAAAAACGGTTGAAGTCGGATGATTTCCAACTTTATAAATTAATTTTGTAATTATTCAGAAAATAATTAATAAATTCATAAATCATTATAAAATCATATAACACTCCAAAAATTACCAGAAAAATACCTTAATTATCTATATTTTATTCTGGACATATTAAAATTAACATACTCACATTTTATTACATACAAACATCCAAATATTATTATCAAACATCTGATAATTCACCAAAAATTCATATAATATTCACATAATAATCATATATTGATACAAATAATTACATGATATTTCCCGGATGTTACATCAGGGCTCGCCGGAAAATCCCTGGCGGCCGAATTCTGAAATGGGGGTGGCAGGTCGAACGGGTTCTTCGTGACCCGTTTAGCTGACCCGTTTGACCCAAATTTGATTCTTTGAAATTCTAAATCCAACCCTGAATTCTATTTCTGGGTTTTTTATAAAAACATTATTCTAAAATTCAGTTTATTTCTAAAAATTCATTTTTTTATTTCTAAAAATTCATTTTTTTTATTTCTAAAAATCTATATTAATTCTGAAAAAATCATTTTTAATTTGAAATAAAATCTTAATTATTTAATTAATTAATTTTAGTTGATAATTAATTATTTAATTAGTCAATTAATTTAAATATTAATTGATTAATTAATTTAATTAGTTATTAATTAATTTTAATTGATTATTTAATTAGATTTAATTATTTATTTGGATTTAAAAATTCCGAAAAATAGTTTCTAGTTTTAAAATATTATTTTAAATTATTTTCAAGGCTCGATAATTATTATAAAATTATGTTAAAGTCAGATTCGGGTGTTCGAACCCTATTATTTAATTATAAAATGATTCGGAGTCCAATTTTAATTCAGAAAAATGTTCAAAAATTCGTATTAAATACCTGAAAAATTATTTTGACCCCGAATCTTCTTTGAAAATTTATTTTGATCGAATATCTTGCGTGCTATGTGCTATGTGATATCTAATTGATGTGTTATGTGTCTATGTGGTTATTTTTTGATAGTTTTTGCTGTAACTTTCAATCCGTAAATCGGATCTGGGTAAAATGAAGGGTAGATAAAAGCATATTACGGCTATGTGACGATTAGAATAGTATGAGATTGAGTATTGATATATGATTATGATGCCTAGAAGAGTAAGCAAGGCATAGAAAAAGAAAGTCAATGATCCGTAGATAGAATTGAAGCATAGAAAGAGAAGGCAAGTGATTGACGAATAAAAGCAAGGCATAGAAAAAGAAGGAAAGTGATTGATGACTAGAACTGTTAGATGAGTACAAGTGAAGTTGGAAATCATCTATGATAAGGCAAGTCTTTCTGAACCTTTCTTCGAGATATATTATGAATATTTTTGAACTTTTTCATAACATGTTGCTATTACTCAAAATAAATCTTGTTTTATATTACAAGCATTTTAAACTATTCACCTTAAACCCTGATTCTTATTGATCTTGAGTCATAAGCCTTATTCTTCATAAATCATTGATTGTTGAAGCCTCAGATACAAGCCAGACATATATGATACTACTCCATAAATATATACATACCGTTAACCAAGTATTTCAACAGAATTTCTTGAGTACGCAAAAATTATACACCCTGGAATACCCTATCACGTCAAAGATCAATACCCTGTATTATCATTGAACCATTGTTCTTCCTATACTTGATTCTTCATCAGGCTTGAAGCCATTCTTCATACTTACACCTTGATACACCCTGGTAACACTCGTGAAATGTTTTGTACTCTGAGATAAATGCTTTATCAATGTTAAATATGATGTTGTTTTATTGAATTGCAATGGTTATCATATTGAATTATTTTAGAATTGGATGGTTTTATAAATGTGGACCAGATTCGTGGTCATATTAGGCCAATGCGTGCCTTGGATCCAGTATATAGAGCAAAGCTGGGAGCTTTACTCGGGGTTAGTGCGTGACTGATCACCAGCCTAACCTTAGTTTTTAAAAATGAAAAGGATATCCAATTTTATTCATTGCTTATCCAGAAACTTGATTCTTATGAATAATTTCAACTGATCATTGCTGAACCTCAGTTATTGCTATTATGACTTGCTGATCTAGTTAGCTCACTCTTGCAAACCTATTATGTTATTTTACAGTTGAAAAGGAAATGGTTGATAACGAGGATTCCCAGTCCAGTATGTGAGCTAGGATTCCAGGATAAGATGGAACGAGTTAGTAGAAGCTTTATAATGTAGATGAGTTATGTAAGATTGTAAGAATAATATCATTATCAGTTGTAAGCGGAACTAGTTGGGATTTGGTACGATGTAATAAAAGTTAAGGTTGTGTCTTGTTTTCATACTTTAACCTGTTGCGATCCATGGTTATGGTAAGAAGGGTCTTTGCATATATTACTTTCATAAATAGGTATTTATATATTGAGTGTGTGTGTGTTGTGAACTCCAAACTTCTAACCCGGGTTTGGAGGGCGTCACAGGTTTGGTATCAGAGTTACAGGTTATAAGTACCTGAAACAAGCCTAGATTGTCGGGAATGGGTAGAGGGTTAAGATTAGTGTTAAAAAAATAGAACATCAAGAGGTTGAGTGTGATTAAATAGTAGGTTTTAGTATAATTCGTGGTGAGATTCGAGATTCTTATCTAGAAGCGTATTTTTCAGATAGCAGCGATGGCAGATTCCTTTATTTCGATAGCATCTGATCACTCAGAGCCGTCAGTTGGAGGACCGTCAACTGATCCACGCCCTGCTCGTCCACCGGTGTTAGCCATGCCACATCCTTTCGCGGCGATTGCACCTTTTCAAGTTCTTATCTCATTCCCTGATGCGAGACTACCTATTCGAGAATCCCCCACATGCTGATTCTGGTTCTATTGGATATTCAGCTGTGGGTGCATCTTTTTTGTCTCCCCTACACCTTGTTCTACACCATCAGTTTTAAAACCCGTCTTATGAAGTAACAGCACCTATGAGGATGGATTCGAGAGCTACAACATATAGTGAGTACACGAGGTATTAAGAAATGTGAGAAGAAACCTAAAGAGAGGGTTCGTGCGTTCCGGAGAATGGCTGCTACCAGGTTATATGGAGCTGCTAATGAGTATGCCACCCATGATTATCTTGTGAAGTGAGCTAGATGGATTTCTAAAGAAATTTGGGAGGATTGGAGATTGAGTGTTTTCTTGGAATTAGATGATGTTTTGACTAAGCATGATACGTGTAGAAGTAATATGATCGACCTTGTGTTATAAAATAAATCTAATGATCGCTGAATAGATTTGTTATATTTAGTAATTGTAAAAGATGATGTTGGGAATGTTACCAGTATGGAAGAGCAGAAGTGAAGTTATAAATAAGATAGTATGCAACGGTAATTGGAGTTTTTGTCGACCAATAAAGATAAAATGGACCCAATAAGGGGTATAGGGTATATGAAAATGAATGGGCTGTTACCTGAGTGTTTCCCTAATTTGTTACTTGGTAGTGAAGGATGACAACTAACTCATATAGTAATGATGATTAGGTGTATGATTTTAAAAATTTTAAACACTTTTCAAAAGAGATTTTCATAACAATATTTTACCTAAAAGTCCTTGGAACAAAACAAGTTCTAAAACTTGATTGTCAAACTACTACTTGAGTTTGTTGTTTGTCATAAGATTCAGATTATCCAGGAGAATACTTGTCCTAGAAGTTAGTATGGTTCAGTTAGAAGGCCAAGTAGACCCATTATTATGGAGAAGGTTTGATGGTTCCTAACAAAAGAGTGCAAATATTATTTAATAAGTTTAACGACATAACCCATGTACGGAAGAGCTGTTTATTCAAGTTTTGAGACGATTAGAGTTCGAAGAATATGTCAATTTACGAGAAGCCGAGTACGATCAAAGATGATTAAGGAAATCTCCAGACTTTTTAAAGGAAGAATGTTATTAGCAAGGGAGTGGATATGATCCGTAGTGTAAGAGGAATTTGAAGTTGTGATTGTAAATTTCATAAAGAATGCAAATAGGGTTGAATTATAAGACTATTAAATGTGGAAACATGACGCTAAAGATATGAGACCTAATAAAGGGAAAATTTTCTTAATAATTAATTCAAGAAAGCCTTTCTGAAAACTTTCTAAAGTTGATATATGACTCGAAATGGGACCTATTGGTTGGATAAGCGTTGAAGCTGTAAACAGATGAAATGTGGATAACGACCAATGATATCACTCTTTTCTATAAAACCATATATGTTCTTATGAATCTTGAATAAAGTATGAATTTCTTTAATGATCAGCTATATGAGGTGATAGGAAAATTGTTGAATCCCTTTCAAATCATTCTTCCTTCAAAACATTGCTTTTTGAGTGAGACAAGCAGTGTTATGGTGTGACGCTTTGCTGAAATGACAAAGAGTCTGGTGGGACGCCACCTAATCATGTGCTGTATGCCATATAGTATGAAAGACTGGTCATCTTGAGTACAAATATGGTTGTCTCATTCACATCCAAATCATATTCATTCTTTCTTCTTCAATTATGATTTATTGATTCATGAATCCTTCAGCTTGTTTCCTTGTACTTTTATCCCTTATAAAAAGTTTCCAGTCAAAATCATATACACAAATTTCCTTCTGGTGTAAGGTCTATTCCTTGAATGTTTTTTAAAAAAATTGAAATAGAATCGTGTAGTCGATGAAGTTATATGATAAGTGTGGATAATGGCAAGCTGGTACATGGTGGACATTTATATATAGAGAAGAACCATTAGGCTGATAACGATATTGTTGTGAGGACATCAAATCAGAGGCGAAGATATGTATATATGATACGTTGCAAGTATGAGATTTTGGCACGAATTGGAATAGTTAGTGAACCGGATGCGGTAAATTAATTGGAAGAATAAAAAAGTAAAGCTGCGTATATCAGATAAGGTAATTGATTGGTTGGACAACAGAAGCGAAGGAAGAAATTCTTAATAATAATCAGATAATCGATTAATACATTATAAAAATGAAGCATACCCCAATCATGTGAGAGATATTGGTCATAAAGATTCAAGATCGAAGAAATTCTAGTTACGAATGAACTTCAAAGGTGTTCTCCAAGGAATGGTTGGGTTTTCCCCACTCAAGTAAATGAGTTATGGTAAATCTGATACTCGTAAATGAGCCAGTGAAAGAAGTTCAGTAAGAAAAGACGTAAGGGGAGATGAAGATATGGTGATTCAACTGAAGGGATTTTTTAAGAAGTGATGCTTTTAAGCCAAAGGAATTCATTCACAAGATTATGAGAGTGTTGGTTGAGACCATGTGTTGGCTATTAGAAGTTGAACGAGTTAACTAATAAGAATAAGTGTATATTGTCAAGGATAGACGGATTATTAATGAGAAAGCTCGAATTGAGATATGAACTAGAAGAATTTTGGAATAATTTGTAATAGTAATCAGTAGTGACATTCGGTTATAATCAAAGGATATGAGAAAGGATATGATATAATAAGAATTGTTCGCTATAATCTTAAGTTGAACTAAAATATGAGTTGTACTGGCTAGTATTATATGTGATGGTGAAATGATGAGTTTAAAAGATGGAAGTTGATTGGTCTACTTGTGAGTTGATTGTTGGTTATTTGATTGATTGTTGGTGTCGGCTTGAGTCCGGCTGGTAGTCAATAATATAAAGGAGATGCTGCCCAAATTTTCGGAAAATACCCTACTTTTAATGATAGAAAGTATACTTCCGTGTGTTATTAATATTCATGTTAATACTCCAAATGATGTGATCTCAGTTCTTGAAAGAGGTTGTCACAGCCAATCCGACTATATATAATTGGTCTTTGATTTAATTTAGCTAGTCATCAATTGGTGCAATTGATCAATTAAATGAGTTAATTGGTTAATTTTACCAATTAATGGTCAGTTAGATGGAAATCAATTCCAATTAGATTAAGTCAAATTTTGATGTGACTTTCAAATCCGAAATCAAAGCAATGAGGAATTCGGGGAAAGTAAGAACCCCAGTAGAGTTCAGAGGTTGCTGCAAGTGTGTAAGGCTTTACTTGGATGAATATGCCCTTAAAATGGATAAAAGAGATAGAAAGTTATTTGTATGGACAGGAGAGAAGGATGTTTTTAAGAACGAAAGATTTAAGATAGAGGAAAGAAAAGGAAGGAAAGAAAAGAAGAAGGGAGATGGAATTAAGAAGAGATTTGTACCTACACCAATATGGATTTTATTAACTAATCAAAGAAATTCTATCATTTGCAATAAAGATTTATCAAATGATGTCTTGTTTCTGAATTGTTTTGATAATCATACAATAAATGATTTATCAAGTATCTTTATTTTGGATAAAAGGTGAGCTATAAATATTGATACTTAGGTTGTTATTAAATATCAAAAGTAGTATTAATATAGATGATTGATGTTTACTTCAGTATGGGATGTTGTGAGCATTAAAGTTCGTATTGATATCTAATTTGATATGAAATCAAAATAAGTATTAATATTAGGAGTTCGGTTGTAAATGAGCTATGACAATGAAGAACGGAAATAGGAAAGAAAGTGGAATCAAAAGGATGATAAGAAAATTTATAGGGAAGATATGGATAACATGAGGGACAGAAGTAAGGTGAAAAATTTAGAAAACATTGGCAAATGGAGATAGGGAATGCATCCCAGGAGAATGATCAAGTATTGAGGCCTAAAATAAGATATCTAGTGACCAGACATAAAGATAAAATGGGGAGGTAGTATGTAGATAATGTGAGACCTACCCAAGAGCTAAGGCGGGACGTCAAAGACTAGATGGATACATTTTTCCAGGAAACGTCATAGTGAAGTCACTTGAGAACCAAAGTTGTCTAATAAGCGGAATAGTCGTTGCTTGAAAAAAAGGTGATACGTCATCAAATCTAGAAATTGATTGAAAATGATCTATATTATTTGATTTGAGAACTAACAGGATATTCAGAATGCGAGGAATTAGGTCAAACCGGAATAATATATACCACTCCTAGATGAACGGGCAATAAGTAAGGAAGAACTAAAAGATAGGAATTTGGCTACGATAATGCAAGGGATTCAAGCTACTCCGAGAATATGATACGAGACATGGATGTTGTAACATCCGGGAAATATCGTGTAATTATTTGTATCAATATATGATAATTATGTGAATATTATATGAATTTTTGGTGAATTATCTGATGATCGATAATAATATTTGGATGTTTGTATATAATAAAATGTGAGTATATTAATTTTAATATGTCCAGAATAAAATATAGATAAATAAGATATTTTTCTGATAATTTTTGGAGTGTTATATGATTTTATAATGATTTATGAATTATTATTTATTTTCCGAATAATTACAAAATTATTTTATAAAGCCGGGAATCATCCAACTTCAACCATTTTTATATTTTTACAACCCGAAACTCTTCCGAAAACCCGTTCCTAACCTAATCTGGTAATTCCGGACATTTTCCGTGTTTTGACTTTTTCGATCCGGATTACGGTTTGACCCGTGCGCGGCTCGACGCAAGATTTTCGATACGATAATCATTTCGGTGAATTAACGAAACCCGTATTCTCGAAAGACGAGATATTATTACATCATTTTCATAAAGAGTGTTTTATAAAAAGCCCGGTTGGGATAATTATCCAAAACTGATATCAAATCGGATCGTTATTGCAGTTACTTAGAGGCTAAGCAACTAATTTAACGATCCTAAACGAACCAATATTCCGTAAATATAAATAGCATATTTCTTATTTCATTTTAATCGTTTATTCATTTACAACCAGTAAAAATATAGTAATTACAAAGAAAAACCCTAAAAATGATACGTTCTTGAGAATCAAACGCACGAACGAAGGCGTTACCGAACTCCGATTCAAGCGTGCGATATATCAAAATGAAGCTCTCGAAATGTACTTTATGAATCAATCAACCATTTTAGTGTAGAAATCAAGGTGATTTTATTATTTATTTATTTTAATTCAAATTAATTAAGGATTAATATATGTATTTTTGCTTGATGTTGTTGATATAATTTGATGATTCCATCATGTATGTAATGTTCTCCTGGTCATTTTGGTATATTATATGACTAATTTGGAGTTCAATAACATGTTCAAATTGTTGTTTGATTCTTGAATTGAAAAATTAGGGTTTATAGCTTTGAATGTTCTTAATTGAAATTTAGACATTTTTGATTCAAGGGTTATTAGATAAAATTGTTTGCACAGAACTGTAGATCGTTGAAAAACAATTCAAATGGTATATACGAGCTAAACAGATGATTCCAGATGAAGCCACGCCGGAGTTGAAGAACTCGACGGCGGCGGCGAGCTTTGCATTAAATTTCCGGCCAAATGACTGATTAGTTGCTAAAAACAATAATATGAATGGATTCCAGGTGTTTTGAAGGGGAAATCTGCACCTTTTGGTGCATATTTGAGGAGAAAATTGGGTCCGACGCCATCTCCGGCGACCTTGGGCGGGGGCGTTTGGCAAAATTGCCAATCAGCCACCAAGGTTTTGGAGATGGTAAGTTTCAGTCCTCAAACTTTCCATTTTTACAAAACCCTCTGCATTAAGTTTCAAAATTTGCATTCGATATCCTACAGTTTTAAAAGTTACAATTTGATCCCTGCTATTGAAATTATTTTTAAAAATAATTTGTTTAGTATTTTTAAAAATCAGAAAAATGTTTATTTAATTATTTTAAATTCAGAAAATTATTTTAATTATTTATTTATTCAAAAATAAATTGAAATTATTTTATTAATTAATTTTAATTAGTTTTTAATTATTTAAATTTAATCGATTAATTTATAATTAATCGATTAATTAATTTTAATTGATTTAATAATTAGATTTAATTATTTAAAAATGATTTAGAAATTTAGAAAAATAGTTTCGAGCTTTAAAATATCATTTTAAAATTATTTTGAAGACTCGATATTTAGGTATTCGAACCCTATTATTTAATTATAAAATGATTCAAAGACCCATTTTAATTCCGAAAAATGTTCAAAAATTCAAAATAAATCAACCGTTCGTCCGTTTAATACGAAACAAACGCCTCTAGACTCAGAAAAATATTTTGCTTCTATTAAAAATAGTTTCAAGACCTAAATTCCTTTGTATCTAAAGGACGTTTGTTTTATGGATCATTCTGAGTCAATAATTGATCGATAAAATTCTTTTTGACCCGATTACAATTTTAAACGTATTAAGACCTATCTTTTTATCGATTCAACTTATACGCTACATGAATTACGTGATTATGTGTTATATGATTACATGTCCTATGTGTACGTGTTATGTGGATAATGAGTCAGCGTGTCTTTTAAACATTATCTGATTGTGATGTGATCTTTATCTGTTATTATCGGGCGGGTAGATAATAAGAATAAACGTATAGACTAGACAATTATATATATTGTCAGTTCATTGAATAGTATTATTTATGATAAATGCACATAGTTCGAGGTATTCAAAGCCAGACAGAAATTGTAGATGTAAAGCCTGATAGCATGTAGTAATGAATCGAGTGGATTCAGAATAAAGATAAACCTAAGGGAGTAAATGATAAGAAAGGTCAAGTAGCCTGTCAAAAGGAATACAGATGCAACAGGACTAAGTGATATGGCAGCTACTTAAAGATCAGTAGATTATCAATTGAGGCAAGTATTCCTAACCTTTCTCCTAAAATACTGCAAATATTTATTCGATCCTATTCTAAGTTCAGAATAGTTAAATGTTTTTATATTTTGCTGCAATTACTCTTATGTATGCAAGTGCCTTTTTGATCTTGTTACTTGATTATCGATTGATCTCTTGAGCAAGTACCCATTCGTTCGGGTTATTTGCGAACCCTGATTTGGGATGTTTTGAAATCAAAATGATTTGATATTAAAATACTCTACGGGCTGGACGGTTATTATGAGGACCAGTAATGAGCTGGATTCTATAGGCCGGGGATGGACCGGACCCTTAGGCCATAGTTGCCTGGGTACCCCATATGTTGGTTGGGTCTATGCAGTTGGGTATAGATCCGCACTATCTCCTGACTAATTAGCAGGTTATAGTGCATATGTTGGTTTCTAGTGTCCAGTCTAATTTATTGTTGATCGCTATTAACGGCATTCCTTCCCGAATAGTTCATATTACAAATCAAACAAATATTTAATTCAAAAGGATGGAATATTGAAACGATCACTATTCTTTTACAAAAAAATGTGATTTATGATTGAAGGCCAATGAGGGCCGATGTTTTGTTCGCTCAACTATTTAAATATGTAAAGATGTTTTTAAAATCATTCAACAATCATTTCCAGGAGTTTTCTGATCTGGTACCTGGAAACCATTTATGATACTTGCTAGGCATTTTTGGCTCACTCTTGCTTTTTGAACTCTTATTTCTTTCAATATCAAATGAGGACAAAAGTGAATAGCTTTTAATAGACAGCAAAAGTAGTGAGATTCCAGCTGAAGAAATTTGGAAGTGTTAGAGTGATCAATACAAGGAAAGTAGTAATGAGGTAATGAAATTATATTTAGACAATGTAAATTTTAGAAGGTTAGATTCTTGTTTCATACTATAACCTGTAAGCGATCCTAAATAATGAGGGGTTATCTGTATATTTATTTTAATATACAGGTTTTTATTATTTAAAGTTGTGTAGTGACACCCAATCCTGACCTCGGATCTGGGGGTGTTACAGTTGGTATCAGAGCTACAGGTTATTGGTCACTGAAATAAGAATAGGTGAGGGTAAGATAGGAGTGATAGGCCATATGAGATAGGGAAGACCCTAGGCATACTCATTTTAAGTTCAAATTCAGTGTGAATGAAGATTAGCAGGTTCGATATGGAATTGGTAAGCCAGGATTGTTGGGGAAAAGGTAAGGCGAATATCGCAACGCTATAGGTATATTGAGTTTTCCGATCCTACAGTAATGAGGGATCGACGGAGACTGAACATGTTACCCTACTTTTCATGGGGGTTGAAGAAAATGCGATTGATTCTTGTGAGAACCTGTGAAAGAGAGGCTAGGTGAATTTGGTACGACTTACCTTAGAATTAGGTAGTAGGACGAGCTCCACGCTGGAGGCAACAAGTTAATGGAAGCTGATGAAGAGCCAAAGTTGCAAGCTGCAAAGGCACCACCGTTGCGAGAAGATTCTTACCACATACCGGGCGTTGCGCGAGGAATGATATCTACCTTACTTGGTATAGGTAAGACCAGCAAGAAGGTGTGACCTTATTTACAAGCAGATCATCGAATTACTTGTGTGGTTATAAGTATAACATCCAGAACGATGACGAGAATATCAAAGACAGTACCAGACATCAGGTTGTGGTAGAATTGCGAATAAAATGATATACAATAGAAGAGGAAAAGTTCGTCGGCTAATAAATGCGAAAGGAACCCAAAGAAAAGTAGAAGCTATATCAAAATGGAGAGACCCTTATATGGGCATTCCTTTAATTAGATATTTCATTAGTGGATCAAGAGAATAGCAAGTAACTTATATAGTAATGACGACCTAATATTTGATTTTCAAAATTTTAAAATGAAATTACGGAAAAGATTTTCTTAATCAACTTTCAGAAGATTTTTGCATGAAATGAGTTTTACAATTTGGTTGTCGAATTACTATTTAAGTTCTTGTTATTATTAACAGAAAATGACCTAAATAGAAGAATGGATATAGACTCAATGTTGTCAGTTCGAAGGACTAAGTAGACCCCCCAGCAGGGAGAAAGTTTAAAATTTTCGAGAAAGACGAAAGTAATCTTTGTTTAAATAATACCAACAATTGAATGAACATGTTAAAATATTATTTACCCAATTCATGAAATTATTAAAATTTAACAAGATTTGTAATTCAAATGGACAAAGGATGACTGAAGGAAATAGAAGACTCTTTTAGACAATTGGCAAAGGATAATATTCCTAATCGATAAAGTTGAAGCATGGCGGGATCGATTGTTATTCTACGTGGCATAGAAGAAGTCGGAAGTAATAATTATAAATTTCGTAGGGACGCGATTATGATCAAAATATTAAAGCATTTAATGTGGAGGCATTTCCAGACGACATTTCGAAGTTATAATGTGACCTAAATTGTGAATCTCTCATTCGATTGGTTTTTGAAGGCATACGTAGGTGAAGCGTGGAAGGTGATCAACATCGACATTCTTTCTCTTAATATGATAGCATATGTTCTTCTTGATTCTTGAATATATATAAATTTCTTCTATGGATAAATCATATGAGGCGAAGATGAAAGAAAATTTATTGTATTCCTTCTGAATTGTTTTTCTTCTCAAATAACTGATTCCTGATCGAGACAAACAGTGTTGTGGTATGACGCTTTGTCAAAATGATGAAGAGTCGGGTTGGACGCCACCTAATCATGTGATGTATGCCATATAGTATGAAAGACTGGCCATCTTGAGTACGAATATGGTTGTCTCATTCACATCTAAATCTTCACTCATTCTTCTTCCTTCAATTTACTGAATTACAAATTCTCCCAATCGTGTGTGGCATTGTTATTCCTTATTCAGTTTTCAATCAAAGTCATATTCACAAACTTTCCTCTTGCGTATAGTCTGTTCTCTAACGGTTTCAAAAGAAATAAAATAGTGTGGCACGTGGAATCATACAACAAACATAAATACGACTGCAAACCGATAAATGGTGGACATCTGGGGGTAAAGAAGAAGGAATTTATCGATAACATGGACGGGGCGAAGACATCAAGTCAGATAGTTGTTCGTGTTACGAGGATCTCATCAGTACGATAGATTGACTTAACATGACGCGCTTCAAATCAGAGGATTTTGAGGTGGAATGAATGATTAGTGAACCGTAACAAATAAATTAGTTATAAACTATGGAAGTAAGGCTGTATGTAAAGCGAACGAGTGTTGGGACAATAATCGGAGATCAAGGGAATTCTGAACACTGACTCAGACAGGCAATTAATACGTGAAGCATCCCTTCATCACGAAAAGATATTTGTCGTGAAGATTCAAGATTAAAGAAACCTTAATTGCAAATAAATTTTGAATGTGTTCTTCAAGAAATTGTGAAGTTCTCTACCTTGAGTAAATAAGTTATGATGAATTTAATACCCATAACTAGGTCGGTGACAAAAGCTCGATACGGGAACATAAGTGGAGGTAAAGTAATGGTGATTCGACTGCGAGACCATTTAAGAAATAACAAACTGATGATGGAATTTTCACATGATGCTGATGATAATAATTGAGACCCTGCGTGGTTATTAAAAGATCAACAGACTCACTAATGAAATTGAGTGTGTATCGTCAAAGAAGGAGGATTAGTGTAGTTCGTTGAAGGATACGGCATAATTTTCAAAAGTAACTATACCCAATTAGTAATGATAAGAGATAAGTTAAAAGACCTGCGAAATAAAATTTTGTAATATTCTGAAAGAACTGAGAAAAGTATGGTTATATTAATCATTGTTGGTTTAATACTTTAGTTCTATTTCAAAAAGATATATGTTATGCCAGTTAATCATACAAATGCTGGTCAGAATGATATAGTTTGAATTATGGTGAATGGATGAATTTGGTTGATGAAAGTGGATGGATATGATTGTGGACGATTTGGTTGTTTGATGGTGTCGGCTTGAGTCAGAATGGTAGTCAATGATATAGGGAAAGTGCTGCCCAAATTTTCAGAAATTACCCTACATGTAAGGATAAAAAAGTATATTGTCGTTCTCATTAGTACTCCAAATAACCGCGATCTCGGTTCTTGAGAAAGTTATTATGCCCAAACTGACTTTATATAATTGGTCTTTACTTCCAGTTAGCTAGTCAGCACTGGTTTAAGTGATCAGTTAAAAGAGTTAATTGATCAACTTTACCAACTAATGGTTAGCTAAATGGAGATCGATTCCAGTTAGATTGAGTCAAGCTCTAGTATGATTTTCAGATCCGAAATCAAAGCGGTTAGCAAGTTGAAGGAAGTGATGGCATTAGCAGAAATCGAAAGTTTAGTAGAATTAACGTGATGTTACTGCAGGCATGTGTGAGATTTTATCTAGATGAATACGCCCTTTTCGATAAACAAGAGGAACAGAAAGTAATTTGTACATGCTAGTAAGAAGAATGTTTCCAAGAACTGAAGGTTCAAGATAAAGCAAAGAGATTCTATCATCTGTAATAGCGTTCCAGGAAGGACTTGAAAGTATACCCATATCGAATAGCGATTGAATAAAAGTTCTAGAAAGCTCGCAAATCCAAGTATCCTATGTAAGACGAAGACTAATAAAGTTCGCATGTGAATTCAAAAAAAATGTTGATCAATTGGAGAAAACCAAATATGCGATCAATGATGATCTAAGTGAGGCTAAGAAAATAACCATCGATGAATTTGATAATTCTGTTAATAAGAACTTAAATATTATAAATAAAAGCCTTTTATTAATTTCAGAATTGGTTTATCTAATAACGCATATATTAATATTATCAAGAAAGAGACATTTCTTATGTTAGAAGAGTTAATGAGTAATGAGAATAAAGAAATAAATAAGAAAAGAAGTGGAATCAAAAGGATGATAAAGAAATGTTATAAAATAATCCAGGATATATGCAAGTTGTGAACATCAGATATGCCAGAACTGATAGGGGAATGAAGTAAAACACCGGTAATTAAAGACAAGAATTTCATTCAAATAATGCGTGTAAGCAGGGATGATTAAACAACAGTGTTCGTGGCAAACTATTAGAGAAGAACGATACAATGAATCTCATATCAGAATTCTCCACAATTAAAGTGAAGTCCCGAAGATTCTAACGAATGATTTAACAAGGTTACCTCGGGAAATGAGGTAAGAATTTTCATCAGTTACTGTACGAGTCGAGCTGGTGTCAAAAGCCTTGTATCGTATAACCCAGTAGAAATGAGATATTGAATGAATGAAAACTTCAAAAATGTGGAATGCAAGAATAATGAAATAAAGGGTACTTCGCGCTATACACAAAAGTGATCATGGAGAAAAGAGAAGGGAGGTATGAAGTCACGCATCGGTTATCGGGAATTGCAAGTCTGAAGATTAAATGAACATAGTGTATAAGGAGTAATTGGATAGTGTGATTGTATTTATTAATAACATCCTCGCCTATTCAAGAACTAAGGAAGACCAAGTTGAACACCTGGAGATATGCATGCGAAGGGTAAAAGATTAGCAATTGCGTTCTAAGCTACAAAGGTATGAACTCTGGTTATAATTAATTATGAGCTGCGGAAGTATGGTTAAGCAAGATCCACTCAGAGACATATGTCTTGAGTAGAAAAGAAAGAGTGAATATCACTAAGATTGCTGGGGAGTGGATAAAGGAATTGGAAAAGTTAGAAATTGAGAACAGGTTTTGATCCGACTTTTGGATTATACTGATACTTACTTTGTTGTTAGATATCAAAGGTGATATTAATATAGATGATTGATGTTGACTTTAGTATGGAATGTTGTTAGCATCAAAGTTTATATTGATATCTAATTTGATATGACAACAAAATTGGTATTAGTACCAAGAATTCGGTTTTGAATAAAGTTATGGTTCATTCTATTCTAAATTAATATTTCCTTTCAGATAGTAAAAGATTTCGCTCGATGAATATACTTGTTTGTTATTGAAAAGAAATTGAAAAATACTACAAAGTGGTGAATTCAATGCAATTGTCGAGATTTTCTTTTAATTTTTTTAGTTTTGAATAGATTTCGAACACTTCGAAGCATCAGACGCCATGAGCTCAGTATATCGAGCACACATGGATGGAATGTACAAAAGACATGCTAAAGGTTCTCGAATACGATTGAAAACGATCATAGGCCAGACTAACCAAACAAAAGGAGACGCGGGAAGTAAAGTAGAAAAGTCAGGGAAAATGGAAGGTTTATAAACACAAATTATTAGAATTAGAAAGAGAAGCAGATTAGTATAAATTAAGTTAGTCTACTGAGACAATGAGATAGATAGAACGATTACGAATGAGTTGGCCTTGTTATTACAAGCATGACGAGTTCATAAGATGTTCAAATGTATATGACTAAGAAGGGTAATTTAGCTCCCTATGTATAAAATGAAGGTTGATTCAGGTTACATGAGTAACTAATAGATTTAATATCGGTAAGAGACCGTTGAGTTGTGATTAAAGTGATGAGACAGAGTTGTGATTAAAGTGATGAGACCTGAGAAATTATAAGGAAGGTACTTGGAAAATATCATAGTTAAAGTCGAAAATCAAATACGCCATGGTCTCAGTACATCATTTACAGATGAAGAAGAAGATTATAGGATCGATTAAAGAGCCTCAAATACGATGGGAAGTGATTACAAATTAGGTTATTTGAATGAAGAAACATATGGGGACGAGGTTCAACACCGAGTAATAGTTGGAAACGCTCATAAGCACGAGTTACTAGAATTAGAAAGAAAAAGAGAATTAAGACGTGTTATGTTGGTCCCTCCTAGATAGTAAAATAGACATGATAAATAGAAGTGAGTTGGCTTCACCGCTACCCGTATAGCGAATTCATAGGGCGATTATATGTATATATCCAGAAAGAGTAAGTTAGCTCCATTATATATAGATAATGGAGATTTAAATTGAGTTATACAAGCAACCAATAGAATATGTTGTTAGAGAGAGGCTATTAAGGAAAGATTGATATTATACGTTAAAGTTATGAAAAATTATAAGGTTGAGAGATTCACCTGAGAAAATGAAAGTGATATACTTGAACAATATCAGTACTATTCCTTAGTGTGATTCTGAGGACAGAATCCTTATAAGGGGGGGAAGGATGTAACATCCGGGAAATATTGTGTAATTATTTGTATCAATATATGATTATTATGTCAATATTATATGAATTTTTGGTGAATTATCTGATGATTGATAATAATATTTGGATGTTTGTATATAATAAAATGGGAGTATATTAATTTTAATATGTGCAGAATAAAAATATAGATAATTAAGATATTTTTATGGTAATTTTTGGAGTGTTATATGATTTTATAATGATTTATTAATTATTAATTATTTTCTAAATAATTACAAAATTATTTTATAAAGCCGTGAATCGTCCGACTTCAACCGTTTTTACGTTTCTACAACCCGAAACTCTTCCGAAAACTCCTTCCTAACCTAGTCTGGTAATTCCGGACATTTTCTGTGTTTTGACTTTTTCGATCCAGATTACGGTTTGACCCGTGCGCGGCCCTGCGCAAGTTTTTCGATACGATAATCATTTCGGTGAATTAACGAAACCCGTATTCTCGAAAGACGAGATATTATTACATTATTTTCGTATAGAGTGTTTTATAAAAAGTCCGGTTGGGATAATTATCCAAAACCGATATCAAATCGGATCGTTATTGCAGTTACTTAGAGGCTAAGCAACTAATTTAACGATCCAAAACGATCCAGAACGAACCAATATTCCGTAAATATAAATAGCATATTTCTTATTTCATTTTATTCGTTTATTCATTTACAACCAGTAAAAATATAGAATTACAGAGAAAAACCCTAAAAACAATACGTTCTTGAGAATCAAACGCACGAACGAAGGCGTTACTGAACTCCGATTCAAGCGTGCGATATATCATAACGAAGCTCTCGAAAAGTACTTTCTGAATCAATCAACCATTTTAGTGCAGAAATCAAGGTGATTTTATTATTTATTTATTTTAATTTGAATTAATTAAGGATTAACATATGAATTTTTGTTCTTAATGTTGTTGATATGATTTGATGATTCCATCATGTAGATAATGTTCTCCTGGTCATTTAGATATATTATATGACTAATTTGGAGTTCAATAACATGTTCAAATTGTTGTTTGATTCTCGAATTGAAAAATTAGGGTTTATAGCTTTGAATGTTCTTAATTGAAATTTAGGCATTTTTGATTCAAGGGTTATTAGATAAAATTGTTTGCACAGAACTGTAGATTGTTGAAAAACAATTCGAATGGTATATACAAGCTAAACAGCTGATTCCAGATGAAGCCTCGCCGGAGTTAAGGAACTCGACGGCGGCGGCGAGCTTTGCATTAAATTTTCGGCCAAACGACTGATTAGTTGTTGAAAACAATAATACGACTAGATTCCTGGTGTTTTGAAGTGGGAATCTGCACTTTTTGGTGCCTATTTGAGCAGAAAATTGGGACCGTCGCCATCTCCGACGACCTTGGGTGGCGGCGGTTGGCAAAATTGTCAATCAGCCCACAAGGTTTTGAAGATGGTGAGTTTCAGTCCTCAAACTTTCCATTTTTACAAAATTGACCCTCCGCATTAAGTTTCAAAATTTACATTCGATATCCTACAATTTTAAAAGTTACAATTTGATCCCTGCTATTTAAATTATTTTTAAAAATTATTTGTTTATTATTTTTAAAAATCATAAAATGTTTATTTAATTATTTTAAATTCAGAAAATTATTTTAATTATTTATTTATTCAAAAATAAATCAAAATTAATTTATTAATTAATTTTAATTAGATTTTAATTATTTTAATTAATCAATTAATTTATAATTAATTGATTAATTAATTTAATTAATTATTAATTAATTTTAATTGATTTAATAATTAGATTTAATTATTTAAAAATGATTTAAAAATTTAGAAAAATAGTTTCGTGTTGGATATATTTGAGATGTCATGTCTAATATGTTTCATGTTTAGTTTTCAGATTTTAACTAACAGGAAATATCAGTTCTTACTGAAATCAGGACTTACTGGAAGTCAGGACTTAAGGATATCAGGACTTAGATTATTAGAAGATAATATCAGAAGATGGATATCATAACTTAAGTACTGGAGGACTAACAGTTAAGGAAGGAAGCTGATTTACAGGAAAGAAGATCGAAACTAATACGGAATAAGATATGCCTGGAAGGAGTTCGAGGACTAGAAGAATTATATAAGATATCTGGTTGATATATTTTAGGAGATATGATTATATTCCATATCAACTAGAAGTTATCTTGTAACTGTGTGTCTATATAAACACAGACATAGGTTTACTCTATAAGAGTTACGATCATCGAGAAGATCATATATTGTAACCTAGCAGCTCCCGTGATATTTGTTCATCACTGAGAGAGAACAGTTCCATTGTAACAGAGTTTATTATATCGAATACATTTGTTTTCTGTTACTTGTGCTTTAAATCGATTTGATTGTATTCTACACTGTATTCAACCCCCTTTTACAGTGTTGTGTGACCTAACAAGTGGTATCAGAGCACATCTGTTAACACACATACAGTAAAAGTAAATAGCTTTTAATAGACAGGAAAAGTGGTGAGATTCCAGCTGAAGAAATTTGGAGGTGTCAGAGTGATCAATACAAGGAAAGTAGTAATGAGGTAATGAAATTGTATTTAGACAATGTAAATTTTAGAAGGTTAGATTCTTGTTTCATACTATAACCTGTAAGCGATCCTAAATAATGAGGGGTTATCTGTATATTTATTTTAATATACAGGTTTTTATTATTTAAAGTTGTGTAGTGACACCCAATCCTGACCCCAGATTTGGGGGTGTTACAGATGTCAAGGAAGACTTTCTGATAGTGTGGCACAAAGGAAGAATAAGCGTTATATGTGACTAGACGTCAAGGAAGAGTATTGCAGTCAGTTCGTATGGGAACTCCCTAAAACCATAAATGATAATAAGAATTAGAATATGCCGGTGATGCCTCCAGATTAGTATACTTTCTTCTAAGTAGTAAGAGAATTTCGCTCGGCATATCTACTCGATTGTGATTCAGGGAAATTAAGGTATGATGTTACGGCTGTGCGCCAATCGTATCCAGTCGAGATTTTCTCGATAATTTTTAACTCTAATGTAATTTCGAGAACGTCAGAAATCGAATACGCCCTGGTTTCAGTATATCATTCGCAGATGGACGAGAAGATTAAGAGAATGACTAAAGAGTCTTGAATACGATTGGAAGCAATTACAAACTAAGTTAATTGAACAGAGAAACATGTGGGAATGAGATTCAACAACCAGTAACTATTGGAAACGTTCAGGAGCACGAATTTCTAGAATTTGAAAGAAAAGATAATTATTAGACGTTATGCTGGTCCTTTTGGAAACAATAAAATAGAGAAGATAAGTGTAAGTGAGTTGGCTTCACTGCCACATGTATAGGTGTTTAAATGTGTATATTCCCGAAAAGTAATTAAGCTCCATTATATATAAAATGGAGACTTGAGTTGAGTTATAGGAGCAACTAATAGAATATGATGTCAGCAAGAGGCTGTTGGGTAATGAGTAATACTACGAGTCAAAGTTTATAAAAAGTGGTAAGGTTGAGAGATCAACCTGAGAAAAATGGAAGTGAGATACTGGAATATATCATTATCTGATCCTTAATGCGATTCTGAGGACAAAATCCTTTTGGGGGGGGGGGACGATATAATATTCGGGACATAGCGTGTAACTATTTTTATTGATAAATGATTATTACTGATTTTTGGTGAATTATCTGATGCTTGGTGTTGTTATGTGGATGTTTATTTGTTATAAAGTATAAGTATGTTAATTTTATTATGTAGAGAATAAAATATAGATAATTAAGGTATTTTTCTGGTAATGTTTGGAGTGTTATATGATTTTATATTGATTTATGAATTTATTAATAATTTTCTGAATAATTACAAAATCATTTTCTAAAGTCGGGAATCGTCCGACCTCAACCATTTTTACGTTTTTACAACCCGAAACTCTTCTGAAAACTCCTTCCTAACCTAATCTGGTAATTCCGGACATTTTTCGTGTTTTAACTTTTTCGATCCGGATTACGGTTTGACCCGTGCGCGGCCCGACGCGATATTTTCGATACGCTAACCCTTTTCGATAACATTATCTTCATACATTCGTTTTATAAAAGCCCGGTTTGGATAATTATCCGAGATAGGATAACGTTTATCAAAAACAGGATAGTGCTAATCCAAAACAGGATAGTGTTTGTCCAAAAAAAGATAATGTTTATCCAAAACAAACGTATTTATCGATCCAACACGATCCAGAATGTACTAATATTATGTAAATATAAATAGCCCTTTCTTATTTCCTTTTCACGCGAATCAGACAGTACAAACCCATAAAAACCAGAGAAAACTTTATTAAAACACCGTATTCTTGAAAATCAATCGCACAAACGAAGGCGTTACCAAACTCCAATTCGGGCGTGCAATATATCAAAATGAAGCTCTCAAAATCTTCTTCCTGAATCAACCATCTGTTTTTGCCTAGAAATCAAGGTATTTTCTTAACTTAAATATTAAAATTCGAATTAGTTATGGATTAAATTATGAATTTTTGTTCTTGATGTTTTGTATATGATTTGATGATGTCATCGTGTAGATCCTTTCTTTCTGGTCATTTTGGTATATTATATGTCAAACTGAGTTCAATAACATGGTTAAATTTGAGTTTGATTCTCGGTTTACTGCAATGAGAGTTTGAATGTTTGAATGTTCTAAATCGAATTTAGGATTTTTTTGATTTAATGGATTCTGGGCTTGATTGATTGACATCAGCGTGTAGATCATTCAAAAATAAGTTAATGTATATAATCAGTTTATCTGTTGGATGCCGGAATCGACCCGCCGGAAAAGCTCGAAGCTTCGCCGGCGTTAATGGCGATTTCGTCGGCGTCTCGGTTTCAGGTGTGATTTACGTCTGTTTTTGCCGTAATTGGATTGCTGTTGAGTTGTTAAATGAAACCCAGTCAACCACGAACATGTTAGTGTTGTTTGGCTGAGGCTCAGGGCTCGCAGGAAAATCCCTGGCGGCCGGATTCTGGAATGGGGGTGGCGGGTCGAACGGGTTCTTCGTGACCCGTTTAGCTGACCCGTTTGACTCGATTTTGATTCTTTGAAATTCTAATTCCAACCCTGAATTATGTTTCTGGGTTTTTTATAAAAACATTATTCTAAAATTCTGTTTATTTCTAAAAATTAATTTTTTTTATTTCTAAAAACCTATATTAATTCTGAAAAATCATTTTTGAATTCGAAATAAATCTTAATTATTTAATTAATTAATTTTAGTTGATAATTAATTATTTAATTAGTCAATTAATTTAAATATTAATTGATTAATTAATTTAATTAGTTATTTATTAATTTTAATTAATTATTTAATTAGATTTAATTATTTATTTGAATTTAAAAATTCTGAAAAATAGTTTCGAGCTTTAAAATATTATTTTAAAATATTTTTAAGGCTCGATAATTATTATAAAATTATTTTAAAGTCAGATTTGGGTGTTTGAACCCTATTATTTAATTATTAAATGATTCGGAGCCCAATTTTAATTCCGAAAAATGTTCAAAAATTCTTATTAAATACCTGAAAAATTATTTTGACTCCGAATCTTCTTTGAAAAATTATTTTGATCGAATATCTTGTGGCTATGTGCTACGTTCTATCTAATTGATGTGTTATATACCTATGTGGTTATTGTTTGACAGTTTTTGCTGTAATTTTCAATCTGTAAATCGGATTTGGGTAAAACGAAGGATATATAAAAGTTTATGACGGCTATGTGATGATTAGATTAGTATGAGATTGAGTATTGATAGATGATTATGATGCCTAGCAGAGTAAGCAAGGCATAGAAAAAGAAATTCAATGATCCGTAGATAGAAATGAAGCATAGAAAGAGAAGGCAAGTGATTGACGAATAAAAGCAAGGCATAGAAAAAGAAGAAAAGTGATTGATGAGTAGAACTGTTAGATGAGTACAAGTGAAGTTGGAAATCATCTCTGATAAGGAAAGTCTTTCTGAACCTTTCTTCGAGATATATTGCGAATATTTCTGAACTTTCTCATAACATGTTACTATTATTCAAAATACATCTTATTTTATATTACAAGCGTTTTAAACTATTCAACCTTAAACCCTGATTCTTATTGATCTTGAGCCATAAGCCTTATTCTTCATAAACCATTGATTGTTGAATTCTCAGATACGAGCCAGACATATACGATACTACTTCACAAATACATACATACCGTAAACCAAGTATTTCAACAGAATTTCTTGAGTACGCAAAAACTTATACATCCTAGAATACCCTATCACATCAAAGATCAATACCCTGTATTATCATTGAACCATTGTTCTTCCGATACTTGATTTTTCATCAGGCTTGAATCCATTCTTCATACTTACACCTTGATACACCCTGGTGACACCTGTGAAATATTTTGTGCTCTGAGATAAATGCTTTATCAATGTTAATTATGATATTGTTTTATTGAATTGCAATAGTTATCATATTAAATTATTTTAGAATTGGATGGTTTTATAAATGTGGACTAGATTTGTGGTCATATTAGGCCAATGCGTGCCTTGGATCCAGTATATAGAGCAAAGCTGGGAGCTTTGCTCGCGGTTAGTGCGTGACTGATCAGCAGCCTAACCTTGGTTTTTAAAAATGAAAAGCATATCTAATTCTATTCATTGCTTATCCAGAAACTTGATTCTTATGAATCATTTCAACTGATCATTGCTGAACCTCAGTTATTGCTATTATGACTTGCTGAGCTAGTTAGCTCACTCTTGCAAATCTGTTATGTTATTTTATAGTTGAAAAGGAAATGGTTGATAAGGAGGATTCCCAGTCCAGTGTGCGAGCTAGGATTCTAGGATAAGATGAAACGAGTTAGCAGAAGCTTTATAATGTAGATGAGTTATGTAAGATTGTAAGAATGATATCATTATCAGTTGTAAGCGGAACTAGTTGGGATTTGGTATGATGTAATAAAAGTTAAGCTTGTGGCTTGTTTTCATACTTTAACCTGTTGCGATCCATGGTTATGGTAAGAAGGGTCTTTGTATATATTACTTTCATAAACAGGTATTTATATATTGAGTGTGTGTGTGTTGTGAACCCCAAACTTCTGACCCGGGTTTGGAGGGAGTCACAATTAGATCGTTTGTTGGCTGATAATCTTGAATATTTAGCTTGTCTGGATTCTGTACTTAAAGTTCATATCAAGATCTCCAGTTTGTTGTATAGAGAACTGACATCTCGATAAGTATAATGGCTTATCGAGATCTCTTAGTTCTCTATAAGTATCTTTGACTTTTCGAGGTCTCTGGGTTCTCTATAACTGAACTTGGCTTCTCGAGATCTCCAAAACTCTACATGTAGAGATAATTTGTCGATATCTCTGAGATCTCTATAAGCATTTTGGCTTGTCAATATCTCTGAGATCTAATGAGAAAATTGACTTGTCGATATCTCCAACCTTCATATCTTCATTTAGACTTGTCGATATCTCTGGGACTTCTCTATAAGCCAATTTTTGACTTCTCGATACGTCATTCTGGAGTTCTCGAATGACTTCTCTATATGACTTGATCTGTGACTTGTAGATATCTTGACTTAGAACATTTTTTATAAAACAGATTTATTCAGCTCCGAGCTTCTTCACCTTTTCTCTGAGGCATGATCTTATTGATCTTTTTTTAGAGTTTATTCTTAGGCATGATACTGTTTACAGAAAATACTCCATTCTGATCTTTGACATTTTTACAGACTCAAGTAATACAATACAAAATATAGATTTAGACTATCATACAACTAAATCTTAGGGTTGTCAATATGACTTAGTCTTGTTATAGTACAGGCATGTCTTGTACAATAATCTCCCCCAATTTGTGAGAAGATTGCTTATCATAAATTCATGCATGGTAACAAGACTAACTCCAAGTTACAATGAACAATAAAAGATTACATAAATTGACAGAATTCAAATATAGCTTTTATACATTGAGTGATTACATGAGTTTGATAAGTACATTCATTACATGAAATTCTCATAGCCCGGCTCCTTTCTAATAAGGTCCTTAAGATTTACTAGCACTTGAAGTTCTTCAAAGATTTCATTCCCTCTTTGAGCTTCCACAAGCTTGAGCCAATCATCCAATGGATAACCATTCAAGTAACAAACTCTGAATCTTGAAAAATCTGCCAACCTTAATGTTCAGAAAGTGTCCATCCTTAGAAATTCTGCTCATCCGCTTTGCCTTGAGCTCATTTGATCTTTGTTCAATCATGGCAATTTCCGCTGCATACTTTCTATCCCTTTCTTCCTTTTCAGCCTTTGCTTTTGCTCTTCTTTCATCTGTTACTTCCATCCATACACACAACATAACCCTCCATGCTCTTGTACTAGTGTCCTTATCCTTCAACAAGCTAATCACCCTCTTGCTTTTTGTGGTTGAAAGTCTGTCCATTAGATCCCTGCCAAGTATATGAGCCATCTTGATAGTAAAATCTGACTTCCCTCAATGATACAATGCAAACTTTGACCATTTTTTCAGCTAATTGTTGAAAGTAGTCATCATCTGTGACGCCCTAATTTAGTGGCAGAAAATCAGTTTGATCAAAACAATTCAGATATCCCTTTCTTTAACTTGCAGCTTCTTTGGCTTTCTCGCAACAGATTTGAAATGAGTTTCGATAGATGGCTTAAATGAAGGTAGGTTTGACATTTTCTTAAGAGTGGTTTAGCTGGAGGTGATTGGTATTTTAAGTAGAGTGTTTGCAGTTTGTTTATACAGAAGTTTAGGCTTAGAGGTTAAAGGTGGTTAAATGTTTGAGTGGTTAGGTTTAGGGGTCTGATTAGGTTGAGTTTGGATTTGTTGAACTTGAACACCTTTCTTCTAATATTCCGCTTCTCCGTCCTTCCTGTTTCTTTTCCCATCTCCCTTCTTGTCATCTTGACCTCTCCTTTTTTCATACACCTTGCCTTCAGCTGCCTTAGAGGATTGACTTGAATTTGAGCCAGAATGTAATACCCGGGAAATATCGTGTAATTATTTTTATCAATAAATAAGTGTTATATGATCTTTATGTGAATTTTGGTGAATTATCTGGTAATTGCAATTGATATATGGATGTTTATATGTGATAAAATTGGAGTTTTTAATTTTTATTTGTCGGTAATGATTCCTCGGGCATTACGACCTTTCCCACAACCCGGAATAAAGTATAGATAATTTTGGTATTTTTCTGGAAATTTTTAGGTTGTTATATGATTTTATAAAGATTTATGGATTAATAATTATTCTTTAAGTAATTATAAAACTATTTTATAAAACCGAGAATCGTCCAACTTCAACCGTTTTTACGTTTTTATAACCCGAAAGTCTTCGGAAAACTTCTTCCAAACCTAATATGATTATACTTAACATTTTCCGTATTTTGACTTTTTCGATCCGGAGTACGGTTTGACCCGTACAAGTCCTGGCGCAAAATTTTCGATACGACTGTCATTTCAATAAAACCCGTATTCTCAAGCGACTGGATATTTTTACATTATTTTCTCGTAAGGTGTTTTATAAGAAACCCGATTTTGATCCATGTGACCCATTTTATGTTTTCCAAATCTACTTTTTAATATTCTTTTTACTTTTATTATTTTTAATTTCAAAAAAAAATTAGTTTTATTATTTAATAAACTGATTAACTAACCTAATTGATTAATTAATTTATTTTATAAATAAAACTGAATTATTTTAATTATTTTCCAAAAATCCAAATTTTTATTTATGATTTAGTTATCATTTCTTGGTTTTTAAATTAAATTGATTAATTATTTTGATAATTAATCAGTTTACTTAAATAATTTATATTAATTTCATTTAAATTCCAAAAATTATGGAAAAGTTATTTTTTAATCTGATTTTCCTAAATAATGATTTAAAAATCATTTGGATTTTTTTAAAATGATATAAAGATATTTAAAATTCAATTAATATTATTATTAATTAAATTATTCTTATTTTATTCGTAATAAATAGACCGTTCGTCCGTTTAATACGAAACGAACGCGTCTAGAATCAGAAAAATATTCTGCTTCTGTTAAAAATACTTTCGAGACATGAAATCTAATGTTTCGAAAGGTCGCTTGATTTTTAAACGTTTCTGAGTCGCGTAAATATCGATCAGTCGTATTTTGACTCTATTTTAGTTTTAAACTTACTGAGTCGAATGTTTTGATGAACTGGGTTATATTTTATATATTATATAAAATATGTAATACGTGTGTATTAAAATTTATATGAACAAATGTGAT
Source organism: Apium graveolens (assembly GCF_009905375.1). Lineage (NCBI taxonomy): Eukaryota > Viridiplantae > Streptophyta > Magnoliopsida > Apiales > Apiaceae > Apium > Apium graveolens. Next base: position 173,381,207 of record NC_133651.1, read on the forward strand.
CCTATCAGCGGGTGGGTAGATGATAAGGATAAACATACATAATAGACAAATATATATTATCGGTTGATTGAAATAGTATCTTTTTATGATAGATACATATAGTTCAAGGCATTCAAAGGCATACAGTGATAGTGAAAGTAAAGCTTAATTATGTGTGGTAATGAGACAAGTGGATACAGAGTAGAGGTGAACATAGAATGATAATTGAAAGATAGAAAGCGGATCAATTGAGGTATTCCTGAACTTTCTTGTGATATATTGTAAGTATTTCTTCCTGTTAAGTGGCATTTATGTCCACTTATTATATCTTATAAAGGCTTGATTTGATGTTTTGTACTCCAGTTATTTGTGTATTTGATGTATTTTTGTAGTGTTTTTACATTTCAGGCATAAATAAAAGACTCAGAAGATTTAACATTGTTTTGGTGCTAAATTGGTGTTAGGATGGTGTTCGAGAAGATTGCTTGGGAAAAGGCCAACTCAAACCAGCAAGAAAATAAAAGAAGAAGTTTTTCCAGAGAGTTGGTGCTCCCGCACTGTGCTAGCGCGTGGCCGCACCCAAAGTGTAGAAACTCAGCGCGCTCGCGCTGTTGAAACGCGCGCCCACGCCAGGTAGGGATAAAAGAATCCTGATTCTCTTGTGATTCTAATTAATGGACTTCTACTCTGCATGGGATGCTATATAAACATAACTTATGATCATTTTTCATAATAAGACGTACCAGAGCATAAGAAGAAGGTGTAAGAAGACCGTAGAGCATAATGCAACCAAGGCGAAGAGGATTTAGTTTATTCTTGTGATTCTTTGTTTTAAGTTGTAACTTTGGATGCTAGTTTTCTTATTTTGTGAACCTATACTCATGTCTAACGTACTTGGTTTATTATTTATTCAGTATAAAGACTACATTTATTATACCATGCTTTTATCGGAACCCACGTTGATGATGAGTTCCATTATGGGCTAATCATTATCGTGGGATTCTAACAAATTTATTTATAAATTTCTTTAGTTAATTTATTTCGATGCCTTAGTGTGTGGTGATTGTATGATATCCTAGTATTGGTTGTGCTTATTCGTCTTATGAGCGTCACGAACTTATAAGATAGCGTTTTAATCTCTAATGAAGCGAAAGTGAACTTAGGGGTTTAGAACTTGCCATGCTAGCATAGATTCATGTATTTGTTATGCATGATTTATAGGTAATTTTAACCATCTTACTTGCCCTATGTAATCACGATAGATAACTTGTGCATTAAACCGTTATGTTGTCAAATTCTATAGACATATAGGGTCTCAATATAATTGGTGTCTATTTAGCTTCTATCTCTTTTGTGGATGTCTGGTAGTATGGAATTCGTATAACGAAAGTTGGCGTTTATCAGTTTTATGTTATCTGATTAGTGGCATCACCATTGCATGCTAAGGTTAAGAATGAAAAGACTATTGAATGAAGTATTTAATGAAGTTAGAATACCATATTTTTGTCATATAGTATTTAACTCTCTTTATTCTCTTTGTTAATGTTCTTTAGTATAATTTCTTAGTTAAGCGTAGTAAAACAACCTCAATTTGTTATTCGTCTTAGCATTGGATAATAACCATACCATTGTTGCATAAGTATATTGATTAAAATTAACTTAAACCTATCCCAATGGGAACAAACTAGAATTAATTCTATATTACTTGCGATCACGTATACTTGCATGGATATTAGCACGTGTTTTCATCCTAACAAGTTTTTGGCTCTGCTATCGGGGACTTGGGGTTAATTTTTTAGTTTATGTGTTTATCATCAGTGGTCGTTAAAGTTCATTGACTCGGACATTGTTACTTACTTATTTCCTTGTCGTGTTTCAGGTACTCTAGCTAGCGTGTATGCATACACGTTCGCGGTCTCGTAAGAGAACACTGGATCAAGCTGAGGAAGAATTGTAGTAGCTAAGGAAGTTTTCGAGGAAGTTCTTGTCGAGGAGAAAGTTGAAGAAGAAGCACTTATTGTAATGGGAGAACCAGAAGAGAATCTGAAGGCTTTGATGGATTACTCTCAACCAAAGATTAATGATATTCAGTCTAGCACTGTTCGACCATCCATATCGGCTAATACCTTAGAGATCAAGTCGAGCACGATTTAGATGATACAGAACTCAGTTCAGTTTGAAGGTTCTCCGACAGAAGACCCCAACATGCACATCAACGATTTCATCGAGATCTGCTACACTTTCAAGTTCAATGGAGTTTTTGAAGATGCTATTAATTTGAGGCTTTTCCTATTCTCTGTGTGGGATAAAGCTAAGTGCTGGTTACATTCTCTACCACCAGGGTCTATCACCAAATGGGAGGATCTTGCTTAAAAGTTCTTAACAAAATTATTTCCTATGGCGAAGACTGCGGCGATCAGAAATGCACTTACTCAATTTGCTCAGAAATCTGGAGTATCTTTATGTGAGGCTTGGGATCGCTATAAGGAGATGCTTAGAAAGTGCCCTCATTATGGGATGCCTAATTGGATGATCATTAACTACTTCTATAATGGTTTGGGTGCTACTTCTAGACCCATGCTTGATGCAGTATCAGGAGGAGCCTTGTGGGCTAAAAGCTACGATGAAGCTTATAAATTGATTGAACTGATGGCTGCTAATGAATACCAGAATCCCTCTCAGAGGCTAACTCAAGGCAAGGTAGCAGGAATTTTGGAGTTAGATGCAGCTACTATTATAGCTGCTCAGCTTAAGGCATTAACGATGAAGGTGGATTCTTTGGCTAATTATGGAGTTAATCAGATCACTAGTGTCTGTGAGCTTTGTATTGGTGCACATGAGACGGTGCAGTGCACTATTTCTAGTGAATTAGCTCAGTTCGTGAGCAAGTTTCAGAGGTTACAGCAGCCTGTACCAACCACCTATCATCCCAACAACCGCAATCATTCTAACTTCAGTTGGAGCAATTCTCAGAATGCGGTTCAACAGCCTTATCAACAGTATCCAGCAAAGCAACACAACCCTCCTGGTTCTCAGCAACCGCAATACGCACCAAGGCAACAACTCCAGATGTAGCAGTCTAATGAAAAATCTGAACTGGAGGAGTTCAAGCTCATGTGCAAGAGCCAAGCGGTTTCTATCAAGACCTTGGAAAATCAAATTGGATAAATTGCATATGCCTTGCTAAATTATCAACCTGGTACACTCCCTACTGACACTGAAGTTATAGGAAAGAGGGAAGCTAAGGAGCAGGTAAAGGCAATTACATTGAGGTCTAGGAAGGTTGCGAATCCCGAACACTCTCAAGTTTCGGATAAAGAAGTTGTGGCTGAAGAAGAAGTGTAAAAGGAAACTGAAGTGGAACCAAGGAAGACTACTGTTGAACACACTCCCCCTGAGGGTAATACAGGGGAGAAGCAGATCTATCCTCCACCTGCTTTTCCTAAGAGGCTATAGAAGAAAAAGCTGGATAAGCATGTTGAGAAGTTTCTGGAGGTGTTCAAGAAACTTCATATCAACATACCTTTCGCTGAAGCTCTTGAACAAATGCCTAGTTATGCGAATTTTATGAAAGGTATTCTTTCTCGGAAAGTGAAGCTTGATGACTTAGAGACCGTTGCTCTCACGAAGAATTGCAATATTGTGCTGCAACAGAAGTTGCCTCTGAAGCTTAAAGATCTTGGAAGCTTCACTATTCCTTACACCATTGGAAAAGTGTCATTTGACAAATGCTAATGTGACTTGGGAGCTAGCATCAATCTGATGCCTTTGTCAATCTTCAAGAAGTTGGACTTAACTCATCCAAAGCCGACTTATATGACCTTGTAGTTAGCCGATCGTTATATTACATATCCACGAGGCATTGTGGAGGATGTCTTGGTCAAGGTGGACAAACTCATCTTTCTTGCCGATTTTGTAATTCTTGATTTCGAGGAGGATAAGAAGATTCCCATAATCTTGGGAAGACCATTCTTGGCTACGGGCCGAACCTTAATCGATGTGCAGAAGGTTGAGCTCACCATGCGAGTGCTGGATCAGGATGTAACTTTCAATGTGTTCAATGCCTTAAAATTCCCTATAAAAAATGAGGAGTGCTTAAAAGTGGAGTTGGTCGATTCTGTGGTTACTTCAGAACTTGATCAATTGCTAAGGTCTGATGCCTTAGAAAGGGCCTTGTTGGGGAATTCAGATGGTGAAGATGATGAAGGTGATGAGCAGTTAAAATATCTTAATGCTTCTCCCTGGAAGCGGAAGATGGATATGCCTTTTGAATCTCTTGGAATAGAGGAGCTGAACAACCCTGTCGTGTGCTTCAAAGCAAAGCTCAAAGATACGGAAAAGGCTTCTTAAAATCATAATTATTCTAACTATAAGAATAATTTTCCCAAAATTATTCTTATAGTTAGAATAATTTTCCATCAACGAGCTACAACAAAGGCAAAGGAAATCAAAATATGAATACCTATAGTAATGCCAATGTCTCTACTACTCATCCCGTTTACACTCCTCCAAAACCAAAAGATGCATCTCCGGAGGAAACATAAGATATGTGTTTTGATTTTAAACAACCCGGTCACTATAAAAGAGAATGCCCTAAACTTTCAAAGGGACGAAGTCTCGTGGCTGAAAATGGTTGGGATTTGAGTGAAGATGAAGAAGCTTCAGAAGCTAGTGAAGAAGTGGTGAATCTATGTTTGATGGCTCTTAGAGAAGAAACTACATCTAGGGAAGTCTCCTCTACAAATGAAGAGGTAACATCTAACTACGTCTCAATTAAGTCATTATTGGATGAATCTAATTTATCACTTATGAACATGAATAAGCATGATTTAATTGGACTTGTGGTAGAATATAAAAGTAAATACAAAGATGTTGATCAAAGGTTTCACTTAGTATGGTCCGAGAAAATGAAAATTGAAGAAATACATCATACTCAAAATAAAGAGTATACTCGGATGATGGACTCAAGAGTCCAAGATAAAAAAGAGATTACATCTCTAAAAGATCAAAACCATCTCATCAAGGTTGAAGTAAATAAACTTCAAGAAAATATTATCAACCTTGAAACAGAGAATATATCATTAATCCTCAAAGAGGAAGAGATGGTACGTGAAAAGGTTCAATTGAATGAAAATATATGTGAACTTCACCTTGATCTATTGAACCTAAAGATTCAAATGGAATCAAGCGTTCAAAATAAAGAAACATCTTCTAAAGACAATCTTGATAAAGAAAATGAGCTAATAAAGATCAACGAGCTTACAATTGAAGCTCAAAAGTTGAAAGAAGAAAATCATAAGCTCATAGCTCAAGGTAAGAATCAAGAAATAATCCTTAACAACAAGATTGATGCCTTACAAAAAGATAATGAAAGTCTTGAAAATGTTCTTCAAAGATTTACAAAAGGCAATAAGATGTTGGATCAAATGTTGCATACAAAAACCTCATACAATCATGAAGGTTTAGGATATAATAAGAATTCTCCTCCTAAAAATAATATTCGGAGATTTGTATCACCAACTAAGACTTCACCCGAATCACCATCGTACAAATGTTCTTATTGTAACAAGATTGGACTCACTGTTCAATATTGTAAATTCAAGAATGGTAAACTTAAGGGGAAGCATCTATGGATTCGTAAAGAATCATACAAGAAAGATGATAAGTGTGTACCTTACAAAAAAATGGAATATAAAGATCAAAGGAAATAAAGGTCTCATCAACCTACTATGTTTCCAAATAGAAGCAACCAACATCATGTCAACCATAATAATTATGCACTTAAAAGACAACAATTTCTTAGATATGCATATCATCATGATAATAATAGACATAATGCTTATCATGCTCAATCTAAATTCTATGGTACGTCTAGAAATTACCCAACTAGGAATTATGTACTTAGAAAGGTTCATATTCCTAAGGAAGATAATAACATGCCTAGCTATGCTTATAAACATTCAAATGCTCTTTATGATGTACTAACCCCAGGACCCTCAAGACAAAGGGGTACCTATAAATTTAATTAATTTATTTTGTAGGTTTGTCTTGTCGCAAAACAAGAGATATGGTACCTTGATAGTGGTTGTTCAAGACACATGACCGGCAACAAGTCACTCTTGAACAACATTAAAAAGGTTACACCGGGGAGCGTAACATTTGGAGATAATAGCAAAGGAAATATTGTCGACATTGGGGATATCGGAAATGGAAAGGTTATCATTTCCGACGTACAACTAGTCACCGAATTAAAGTACAATCTTCTCTCCATTAGTCAACTATGCAATAATGAATACAAAGTAATCTTCTACACTACTCATTGTTCAATTTTAGATAAATCCGGAAAGTTGGTCCTCACTTGCCCCATAAATAAAAATGTTTATATATGCGATATGAGCAAGCAAGTGAGCATATGCCTAATCACTATAAATGATGATCCATGGCTATGGCATCGAAGATTAGGACATGCCAACATGAAGTTGATAAAGTATTTATCAACTAAAGACCATGCACGAGGTATACCAAAGTTTGAAGCTTGCAAAAAAGGGAAACAAATTCGAGCCTCTCACAAAGGAAAATTTATGGTATCTACCTTAACACCTCTCGAGTTATTACATATGGATCTTATTGGTCTGGTTCCTATACAAAGTCTCGGAGGTTGTTCATATACGTTAGTAATCATAGATGATTATTCACGATTTATGTGGATGGAATTTCTAAAAGCCAAAAGTGATGCTTTTGAATCATTTTCCTCTCTATGCAAAATGATTCAAAATCAACAAAATACGACAATAGTCTATACAAGAACCCATCATGGTAAAGAATTTGAGAATTCCAGTTTTACCAACTTTTGTGATGAACATGGCATAACACATAATTTTTCCGCTCCATATACCCCACAATCAAATGGAGTTGTTGAAAGGGAAAAAACACTCCAAGAAATGGCTAGCACAATGCTAAACGAATATCGTCGACCAAAATATTTTTGGACCAAGGCCATGTCGATGGCTTGCCATATTCTTAATCGGGTTTTGCTACGACCTATAAAACAAAAGACTCCTTACGAGCTCTATTTTGGCAAAACTCCAAAGTTAAGCTACTTTGGAGTATTCGGAAGCAAATGCTTCATATTAAATTCAAAAGAATACCTTACAAAATTTAATCCTAAGTCGGACGAAGGTATATTTCTTGGATACTCGAATTATAGTAAAGCTTACCGAGTGTTTAATCTAAAGTCGCTTGTGGTGGAAGAATCAATGAATGTAGCATTTGATGAAAATAAACCACATGCGAAATATAAAGATCTCGTTGATCAAGAAAATGTCGAGAAAGATGATATTGAAATTATCATTCAAGAATTTGAAAATATGGATCACGGGAGTCCTGTCAATAAGAATCCATTAGAAATAGATGAAAAAGAGGATGAACTACCCAAATCCATTCCTACTATAAGAAGTCATCCACTTGAAAATGTTCTTGGAGACTTAAGGAAGGGAGTTCAAACACGGTCACAAGTTCAAAATGTTGTGAATCATCTTAGCTTTTTATCTCAAATAGAACCTAAGACCGCTAAAGAGGCTTTATTAGACAAAGATTGGATCTCTGCAATGCAAGAGGAACTACTCCAATTTACTCGAAGTAAAGTTTGGGAACTTGTCCCAAAGCCTCGTGATACCTCTATAATTGGCACCAAATGGGTATTTCGAAATAAATTAGATGAAAATGGAATGGTAGTTCGAAATAAGGCAAGATTAGTCACACAAGGATATACCCAAATGGAAGGTATAGACTTTAATGAAACATATGTGACGGTAGCAAGAATAGAAGCAATAAGAATGCTACTAGCCTATGCATGTCATAAAAATATCAAAGTATACCAAATGGATATGAAATCTGCATTCTTAAATGGGATATTAGAAGAAGAAGTATATGTCAAACAACCTTCCGGTTTTGAAGAAGCAAACCATCCAGATTACGTCTATAAATTATATAAGGCCCTATATGGGTTAAAACAAGCTACAAGAGCTTGGTATGAAAGGTTGAGCAAGTTCCTCTTAGAAAATAAATTTAGAATGGGAATGGCCAATAGAACCTTATTTACGAGGTAAGAAAATAATGATATATAGCTCGTACAAATATACGTAGATGACATCATCTTTGGTTCAACAAATGATGCACTATGTGAAGAATTCTCAGAAAATATGAGTAAAGAATTCGAGATGAGTATGATGGGAGAATTAAACTTTTTTTTAGGATTGCAAATAAGGCAATCAGATGAAGGCATCCATATCTCTCAATCAAAATATTGTAAAGAGATGTTGAAAAGTTCGAAATGGAAAATGCCAAACCCATCTCTACTCCTATGTCTACATCCGATAAATTAACGGAAGATCCAAAAGGAATTCCCGTAGACACAAAGAAATATCGAAGAATGATAGGTAGCTTGCTCTATATCACTGCAAGGCGTCCCGATATTCAATATAGTGTTTGTAAGTGTGCTAGATTTCAAGTCACACCAAAAGAATCTCATTTATCAGCGGTAAAAAGGATATTGAGATATCTTAAAGGAACCACTGATGTTGGTCTTTGGTATCCTAAGGGTATACCATTTGACTTCGTATGTTTTTCTGATTCGGACTATGTCGGGCATTTAGTTGACAGAAAAAGTACTAGTGGTACGTGTCATTTTCTCGGTGGATGCCTAGTTTCTTGGTTTTCAAAGAAACAAAATTCTGTATCTATCTCGACTACAGAAGCTGAATATATAGCAGTTGCAAAGTTTTGTGCTCAAATATTATGGATGAAGCAAACACTTGATGACTATAATATAAAATTTGAAGTGATCTCAATATTATGTGATAATACGAGTGCTATTGATCTTAGCAAAAATCCCGTATTAGACTCAAGATCCAAACATAAAGATGTGAGACATCACTTCTTACGTGATCATGTCAATAAAGGAGACATAAAAATGACTCATATACATATATATATATAACCCAGCCCAAATCATTTTATATCAGCCCATTTTTTAACAAAAAACCCCAAAAAATTAAACATTTTAATCTAGGCCATTGATCATTTGTTTAGATCAATCTAAGCCGTCCATTTCGGTTAATATAAAACGGAATACACTGTTTGCACAGTGCACTCGTTATCATTCCTAACCCTAGCCTCTTCTCTCATTTTTTTCGCCTCTTCCTTCTATCTGTAAACCCTAGATCAAGTTCATCGTTTTCTTTCAAAAACTCAATGAATATACACAGATACTATGCTTATTACTCATATCTCATCGTTTGTAATATACGATTGCGGGTTAATCATATTTGGGTTGGAAAAACAAATGATTTTGATGATAAAAATCGATGATTCTTATATGAATCCATCGAGAATCATCAAATCGAACATTCGAATCACGTTTATATACATATATACTTTCGATTTGATTCGATTATAACTGATTTGATGAAACCCTAACCATTTTATTGAGATAATATGCAGGAAAATAACGGAATCAAGGCTAAAATCAATCAGAGATAAAGAACGGATGCATGCAGAGTTTTGGAAGTTGACTCAGGCCGCGACTGAGTCAACCAGGTAAGACCTGTAAGCCAGGCCAGGCTACAGGCTCAGGTATGAACAGATCTAACCCTAAATGTGTGTTACTGATTTAGTTTTTATTAAATTGAAGATTTGAAGCATCTGTGATTGAAAATTATTGAAGTGAATGTGCTATTTGTGGAGACTACTTGAAAGATATGCTTGTTTCTTTTCGAAATAGACTTGGTTTATTAAATATTTGAGAAAATCGAATTCAAATATAATTAATTTCTTATACGAGATCATAAATTGAGATATATATATATATAAATATGTTAGTTGAGGAATTTCTTGAAATATGTCTCTGGATTGATATGAACAAAACTTTATGTGTGATAATTTTTGATAAAATTAAGTCAAACAAGACTGATTAATCAAAAATGATGTATGTGAGCTATTTGTGAATTTTGTTATAAGATACAACTTTGTTTTGATTCAAAAATAACTCCTTGTGTGATATAAGTGAAAAATCAAATTCAAAGATACTTGTTTAAGCATATATGGTCTTAATCTGAGATATATGTTCTATATGTAAGAATGTGCTTGATATATGTCATTGATTTGACTTAAGTAAACCTCCAGTTGAGAGTTACTTGGTGGAATCAAGACTAAAATTGATTATTTGTGTGTTTGTGATCAAAATAGGAAAATGGATTTTTTCGTCACCCAACTTATCCTGTTTTTAGGAACTTACCATTTAACTATTATTGTTAGGAATATGTGTATTAGTTTGATGATAAGTTAAACAAAACACTTAAGTAGAAATCTAGTGTTTGTAGCCTCAACGAATAAGACCATTTTGGCTATCCGTTGAAGGAGTAGCTTTACTTAGAAATAAGTTTAGTATTGTAGCACATTTCATTCTTTGTATTTAAGTTGTAATTCTTAGATGTTATGGGAAATTATCAGTCATGTTGACTACTAGTGGATATGCAAATAGGAGGGCTAATTGTAAATATTTCATGCCTTGTAATTTTGTATAAGTGAAGTAGTATCAACTGATATTAAAGGCCTTCAACGAATGAGAACAAAACTTCAACGGATGTCTCTAAAGCTTCAACGGATAACATCCATCAATGGATGAGTGCTTCAACGGATAAAGCTTCAACTACTAAATGCATCAACAGATAAAGCTTCAACGGATAAAGCTTCAACGGATAAAGCATCAACGGATGAAAGCTTCAACATATGCTTAGTTCAATAGCAGTTGATAGTGACAATTTATAAGCTGACAGAGGCACATGGGTTGACAGAGACAAACTGGAATATGGCAGCCTCTAGGAGGAATCAAGAAAATGCAGCATTTCCATTCTGGTGCAAACAAGGAAGTATTCAAAGATTCATAGCTAAACCTAAATTGCATTGGATAGAGAAATGAAGAAGAAACATGTGAAGAATCTTTTAATTGTATTTTACAGTTTTGTCTTCACTTGTAAACTTAGTGATATATAAACCAAGTAGCAGCTAGTAATTAGATGAGAATTTTCCAGAGCTGTTTAGAAAAATCCAGAGAGAAAATCATCTAGTTTGTACTAGGACGCAGCTGTGATTTAATTCTTTGAATCACAGATTTTCTGAAATAACACATCTTTGGTGGAACAACAAATCCACCAGAAAAGTTTTTAAGTCTGTTGTGTTCTTTACACATGTGTTTGAATATATATCTGTCTGCATTAGCTGAAAGAAATTCACACACACTTGTTCATCAAAACACAATAGCCCTGAAACTGCTCAAAACTTGAAAAAGTTTTGAGATTTACATTCAACCCCCCTTCTGTAAATCTCATTGTTAGTTCACTAGGAATAACAATTGGTATCAGAGCAAGCTCTTAACATACAAAGAGTTTAAAGATCTATTCTGCTAACATCATGAGTAAGAAGGATATTGGTGTAAAGATTCCAATCCTGGAAAGAGATAACTATCATCACTAGAAAGTGAAGATGCATTTACATCTTCTCTCTCAAGATGTAAGCTACATCAACTGCATTGAAAATGGTCCTCACATCCCTCATAAGGGGGCCACAACTGCTACTGCAACAGTTGCTGTTGGACAGTCTATTCCCAAGCCAAAAGCAGAATGGACTGTTGAAGATATTGAAGAGGTTCACAAGGACAAGAAAGCCATGAACATTCTGTTTAATGGCCTAGATCAAGATATGTTTGACAATGTCATTAACAGCCAAACTGCTAAGGAAATTTGGGATACTGTGCAACTTATCTGTGAAGGTACTGAGCAAGTTAGAGAAAACAAAATGCAGCTTCTCATTCAACAGTATGAATATTTTCATTTTGAAGAAGAAGAATCATTGAATGATACCTTCAACAGATTTCAGAAACTGTTGAATGGATTGAAGCTGTATGGCAGAGTGTACCAAGTCAAGGACTCCAATTTAAAATTTCTGAGGTCTCTACCAAAGGAATGGAAGCCTATGACTGTTTCTCTAAGAAATTCTCAAGATTATAAGGACTTCACACTTGAAAGATTATATGGAATTTTGAAGACATATGAACTTGAGATGGAGCAAGATGAGCTGTTGGAAAAGGGAAAGAGAAAAGGAGGATCAGTTGCACTTGTAGCTGACAATGAGAAGATTGAAGCCAGGAATGAGGAGAAGACAATGCCAAGTCTCAAAATTGGCACAAGCAAATCAGAATCAAGCAAGGGAAAGGAGCAAGTAGCTGAGGATGAAGACAATTCCAGTCAAGATGACTCTGATGATGTTGATGAACATCTGGCTTTTCTGTCCAGGAGGTTTGCAAAGATGAAATTCAGGAAAAATACAAAATTCACTAAGTCAAATAAAAACATGGTGGACAAATCCAAGTTTAAATGTTATAATTGTGGCATTAGTGGACACTTTGCAAATGAGTGTAGGAAGCCAACCTCTGATAAGAAGAAATTTGAGCAAGTTGATTACAAAAAGAAGTATTTTGATTTGCTCAAACAAAAGGAAAGAGCTTTTATCACTCAAGATGATTGGGCAACAGATGGAGCCAATGAAGATGATGATATGGAATATGTCAACCTAGCCCTGATGGCTAATTCTGATGACAATGAAACTAGTTCATCAAGCAACCAGGTAATTACTACTGATCTCTCTCAGCTTTCTAAGATTGAAAGCAATGAAGCCATAAATGACATGTCCAATGAATTATATCATTTGCGTGTTTCCCTTAAATCACTAGCTAAAGAAAACACAAGAATGAAAGAGAATAATTTGTTTTTAAGTGATAGGAATGCTGTGTTAGAGAATCAGGTAATTGAGCTTGAAAAGATTAAAATTAAATGCTTGACTGTTGAGAGTGAACTAGAAGAAGCTGTTAAGAAAGTAGAAATTCTTTCTAAACAGTTAGAAAGTGAGCAAGAGGTAATCAAGGCCTGGAAAACATCTAGGGATGTTAGTGCTCAGATTGTCAAGGTTCAGGGAATTGAATCATTCTGTGAGAATGCCTGGAAGAAAAACAAAAAGGAGTTAGAATTAATTGATGGATTGTCAACGGATGTGGAATCAACGGATGATGAAAGTTATCCATTGAAGGAAGAAAAAGAGCATCCGTTGAAGGCTCATCAATTAAAACAGGCAAGTGATTCTAAAAAGAAAAATCTCAATAAGAAGGATGGTTCAACTTTCAAGAACTTTGTCAAAAAAGGAGATAGCACATCCAAAGTTGCTAGTAAGGTGAATATAGGACACATGACTTTAGATCAGCTGAATAATAGGCTTAAATTGGTTGAGGATAAAAAGGAAACTAAAAGAAAATCTAATATAAATGGGAAGGTAGGGATTAATAAACACAACAATTACACACCTGATAAGTATGCTCCTAGAAAAAGCTGTGTGCATTGTAAAAGTGTTAATCATCTATCTGATAACTGCAAATCTGTTAAGAATGCTCCAATTTATGTCTCATCAAAATCCTCATGCACATTTTGCAAACATGCCATATGTTAATAATCCTTATTTTACTGCATTTAGTATGCCTCAGATGCCATACAACATGCCTATGTGGAATGACATGTTTGCACAATCCATGCCTTATCAAATTCAATCAAATGTGCTAAATGATTCTGTGACTAACCCTACACTTCAACCAACTACATCTGAGATCAAGGTTGACCCAAAGTTACCTAAGTCAAAAGATGCAGGAGGAATGAAGTCTAGGAAAAAGACTAACAAGGCTGGACCCAAGGAAACTTGGGTACGAAAATCAACTTGATTGATTTTGTTGTGTGCAGGGAAAAAGAAGGAATCTATTGTACTTGGACAGTGGTTGTTCAATACACATGACAGGAGATTTCACCCTGCTCATAGAGTTCAAGGAGAGAGCTGGCCCTAGCATAACCTTTGGAGATGACAGCAAAGGGTTCACTATGGGATATGGCTTGATTTCAAAAGAAAATGTCATCATTGATGAAGTTGCATTAGTTGATAGTCTCAAACACAATCTATTGAGCATCAGTCAACTATGTGACAGAGGGAATACTGTTTCCTTCAATTCTGAAGTTTGTGTTGTCACAAGTAAGAATGACAACAAAGTGGTTCTAACTGGAGTTAGAAAAGGGAATGTGTACTTAGCTGACTTCAACTCTACAGATTCAGAATCAATCACTTGTCTTCTCAGAAAATCAAGTCCAGATGAAAGTTGGCTATGGCACAAGAAGCTATCCCATTTGAATTTCAAGACAATGAATGATCTAGTCAAAAAGGACTTAGTTAGAGGAATTCCTCTAGTGGAATTCACAAGGGATGGACTGTGTGATGCTTATCAGAAAGGAAAGTGAAAGAATGCATCATTCAGTAAGAAGCTTGAATCTGCAATTGATGAACCATTACAACTGCTACACATGGATCTTTTTGGACCAGTCAATTTCAAGAAAAAGATATTGCCTAGTGATTGTAGATGATTTCTCAAAGTTTTCATGGGTTTATTTCCTTGGATCAAAGGATGAAGCTAGTGAAATCATCATCAACCATATCAAGCAAGTCAACAATCATCCAGATTTCAAAGTAAGGAATATCAGGAGTGACAATGGAACTGAGTTCAAGAATACAACCATGAAGTTGTTCTGTGAAGAATATGGGATCATGCATGAGTTCTCAGCTCCAAGGACTCCACAACAAAATGGTGTGGTGGAAAGGAAGAACAGATCACTAATTGAAGCTGTAAGAACAATGCTTGAAGAGTCAAAACTCCCAACAAACTTTTGGGCTAAGGCTGTTAACTGTGCATGTTACACTCAGAATATTTCTCTAATTAATCAGGAAAAATGCATGACTCCCTATCAATTGTTCAAGAGAAGAAAACCAACTTTAAACTTTCTGCATGTCTTTGGTTGCAAATGTTACATTCTAAGGAATCAACCTGATCACAAAGGGAAGTTTGATGCAAAGGCTGAGGAAGGAATATTTGTTGGTTATTCTGCTGGAAAATCATATAGAGTCTACAATCTAAGAAACAACATTGTCATGGAATCTGTGCATGTTGTGTTTGATGATAAAAAGATTGATGGACTAACAGATGAGGGACATCATGAAGGACTCAAATTTGACAACATTGAGATATATTGTGATGATAGTGAAGATGAGAATGATGGAGAAGGCACCTCGAAAAGAATTCAAAATCTGCCTTTGGATAATGAACATAATGTTGCATCCATTGAAAGTCATAATTCAGCTTCCGTTGATAGAAACAATGCAGCATCCATTGAAAGATAAAGTGCATCATCCGTTGAAGTTCATAATGAAGCATCCGTTGATCACAATTTGTCAACGGATAATCATTTCACTTCATCAGTTGATAGAACTCCCAATTCCTTTCAAAGGATCAGCAACTCTGGGGGAGTTTCAACCAATCAACATTTTATCTCACATCATGACAATACTGAGGCAACCTCATCTAGAGCTAATCTACCACCTCAAAGGAAATGGACCAAGAATCACTCTTTTGAACTAATCATTGGTGATGCTACATCTAAAGTGCAAACTAGAAGGGCTACTCAAGATGAATGTCTGTATAGTAGCTTTCTATCACAAGAGGAACCTAAGAGAGTGGAAGAAGCTCTATTGGATCCAGATTGGATTTTAGCAATGTAAGAGGAGCTAAACCAATTTGAAAGGAACAAAGTATGGAAGCTGGTACCCAAGCCAAAGAACAAGAGTTCTATTGACACAAAATGGGTATTCAGAAACAAGATGGATGAAAATGGAATTATCATAAGGAATAAAGCCAGATTGGTTGCTAAAGGCTATTCTCAACAAGAGGGAATAGATTTTGATGAGAAATTTTCTCCAGTTTCCAGACTTGAAGCCATCAGAATCTTTCTAGCCTATGCAGCCCATGCCAATTTCAAGGTCTATCAAATGGATGTCAAGAGTGCATTTCTGAATGAGGAATTGGAGGAAGAAGTTTATGTAAGCCAACCTCCAGGATTTGAAGATCCAAATTTTCCAGAATATGTGTATTATCTATTGAAAGCACTCTATGGACTAAAGCAAGCACCTATAGCCTGGTATGAGACTTTGTCAAAATTTCTTCTAGATAATCACTTCACAAGAGGTACTGTTGACAAAACTCTTTTCTTTAGAAATTTTAATGGCTCTACAATACTTGTTTAAATTTATGTAGATGATATTATATTTGGATCTACAGATGATAAGCTTTGTAAAAAGTTTGCTAAGTTAATGCAAAGAAAATATGAAATGAGCATGATGGGAGAACTAACTTATTTTCTTGTTCTACAAGTTAAACAAGTTAGTGGTGGAATTTTCATTAGTCAAACTAAATATATTTATGATCTTTTAAAGAAGTTTGACTTAATGGATTGTTCATCTGCAAAAACTCCCATGGCCACTGCCACCAAGCTTGAATTAAACAAGGCTGAAAAGTCTGTAGACATTTCAAGTTATAGAGGCATGGTCGGTTCACTTTTATATTTAACTGCAAGTAGACCTGATATAATGTTTTCTACATGTCTCTATGCTAGATTTCAAGCTGACCCTAAAGAGTCTCACTTAGTGGCTATTAAAAGGATTTTCAGATATCTCAAAGGGACTCCAAATCTAGGAATTTGGTACCCTAGAGAGTCTGGCTTTGATCTAATTGGCTACTCAGATGCAGATTATGCAGGTTGCAAAATAGACAGGAAAAGCACAACTGGCACCTATCAATTTCTAGGGAATAAGCTTGTGTCATGGTTCAGCAAGAAGCAAAATTCTGTTTCAACATCATCAGCTGAAGCTGAGTACATTGCTGCTGGTAGATGCTGTGCACAGATACTGTGGATGAGGAATCAACTATTTGATTATGGACTAACTGTTGACAAAATTCCTATATTATGTGACAACACAACTGCCATTGCCATTACTGAAAATCCAGTACAGCAGTCAAGAACCAAGCACATTGACATCAAGTACCACTTCATAAGGGAACATGTGATGAAAGGTACAGTGGAACTTCATTTTATTTCAAGTGAAAAGCAGATTGCAGACATATTTACCAAGCCAGTTGATGAATTAATATTCACAAGATTAGTAAGTGAGCTAGGTATGTTTAATTATTCATAAATTCTTGTCCTCATTATAATCTGCTTTGAAGCCTGAAATGAATTTTTGACAAGAACAAAATTGGCTTTAAGTAAAGATTATTCTATCAATGGATATTCCCTATCCGTTGAAAGCCAAAATTGTTCTATCGACGAATGTTCATTATCCGTTGAAAGACAAATACATTTCTGGTAATTTTATCCTTCAATGGATAAAACCGTGTTAATCTTCAACGGATAACTATTTACCTCATCCGTTGAAGTGTCACATCAGTTACTTTAAGTGAGTCACAGCCGTTGATTTGTTTACTTAATCGTTGATACATATATACACTGTTGTATGTATTTATATTAAAGGCAGTTTTCAGAATTTCTACAGTTTTCTTTATTTTCAAACAGTTGTAATTTATTTAAAAGTATCATTTAATCATTTTATTTACGTTTTAATTCGAGAAAGTATAAAAGCCCATTCAATTCTTATTTTCACTTTACGCTTTCTTGCAATTTTTACTCTCTTTCTCTCCCAAAACTCTCAATCTTTTCTCTGCAATCTTTACTCACAACAATGGCACCAGTAGTCAAGATTATGTCACAGTCTGGCTTTGTTTATGAAAAGAACAATTTTGTAGCCTTGGTGGAAAAGAATGAAGCCCATTCAGATTATCACAAGATGATGGACTTCATCAAGAATTGCAAACTAAGCTATGCAATGCTGGAAGCCCCAACTATCTATTGTGAGGTAATTGAGGAGATTTGGACAACTGCAGAGTTCAACTCCACAGATATGACCATTGCTTTCTCTCTCAAAGGTAAGGATTATTGTATTAACTGTGATGATATACAGTCATGCTTTAAGTTACCTGAGAATAACGCCATGACACCACACACTGATAATGATGTATCTGCTATGTTAGATTCCATAGGCTATTCTTTTGATCCTGCTAGTCTAGGGAGCATTAGAAGAAAGGGCCTTAGGAAAGAATGGAGTTTTCTTGGAGATGCCTTTATCAAGGTTTTCTCTGGGAAGATTAGCAATTTTGATGCCATAACTTCATCTCTTGTTTATATGCTCTATATGCTAGTTTCTGATAGGTACTTTAATTTTAGCAACTATGTCATGCTAGAATTAGGTTCCAGGTTAGGTAACAAAGCTAATAGACCTCATAACATCTACTATGCAAGATTCCTTATGTTATTGGCTAACCATGTTGCTGAAGGTTTGGTCATAACTAATGAGAGCAATAAACTCAAATGCTGGGCACAAGAGAAAAGGGTCCTTGCAGACCTTTTGAGAATTAACCTCAACAACCAGGTGCCATTGGTATATTTACCAATAATGAATGCACCTCAGGTAAGTGAGGTAAATACTTCTGCAACTCCTACATCTTCCACCCCCATTATTTCTTTTCCTTCTAGTGTGGCAATGGAATCTGTGTCTTTGTCCCAACAGATTCCTACCAAAGCCACCAAAACAAAAATTCCAAAACACAAGTCAAAGAAAACCACCTCTGTTGTCTCTCAAAAGACAACAGTTGTAACATCTACCATAAACCCTGAAGGGAGTGAACAGGGTGTGAGTGGTGAGGGGAGGGGTGAACATCAAAAAACCCCCCAGGATAAGGTGGGAGAGGTGAGTGGTACCCTAGCCAGCCAAGCCACAGTTTCTCAAAAGACTGTGGTGGTTCAAAAGGAGTCGAACACATCCCTAGTTGCATCCTCCCAAAAGGATGCAGCTATTGAAAATAGTCCCCAACCAGGGACACAGAACAAAAGAGGGAGGGACACTGAAGCCACACATTCACCTATCAAAGCTTTTTTAAGAAGAAAGAAGGCTAAAACCCTAGTTTCCATATAGGGGCACACATTGCACAGATACATCCACCTGTATCTTTGCCTTCTCAAATTCAGCTTGATGTGGCTCCAGCAAATGTGGAGTCACGGCCCCATTCTCTGATAATAGAAACACAACAATCACCAAATTCTCCATCACCATATCTGGATGTGGATATGATATTAAAATCAATTCCTGATTCTCCCTCTTTAAAACTCAGGGAGGAGCCCCACTCAAATCCTGGTGATCATCATCTGTTAGATGACTTGTTGGATCATCAGCCAATTTTTTCAGACTTAGTTGAAGAATCTGTGTCACCTCACTTAAAATCAATTCACACAGATTCAACAATTATGTCACTTTCAAAATCTACATCTTTTCCTTCTTCAACGGATATCTCTCATCCCTTGATAAGTGGTTGTTCTTCGACTGATAAGCTTAACAGCAGTTATCCGTTGATATCATCAGTTTCCACTTCAACGGATACTCCCTATCCGTTGATGGTCTCTACACATATAACTGATTCAATTCCAAGTGTAGAAGACATGGTTACTGTACAATCACTTCTAGGATTGAGGGAAGGGAGTGATAATTTGAGTGAGAGGCTGGGTTGCTCCCAGGCAAAAGGAGAGGTTGAGAGTCAAAATATGCATGCTATTTCTTCCAACATGGCAAAAGTAAGTGAGGGGAGTGCCACCTTAGTAGGTGAGGGTGAGGGTGTGAGGGTGTGTGTGAGCCGGGGGAGCCCGTGATGCAAGAATATAGAGAAAATGAGAGAAAAGCAGGTACAGAAGCTATAAGGGTGGATCCAGCCATTGCTAGTGAGTCAATGATTGTGGATGATGCTGAAAATGGAAGACAATTTCAACAATATTATAAAGCTGAAATTGATAACATTTCCTTGGATGATGACACTTTTACTCATCCTATTTCAGCCTATCAACTGTTGGCTGCTCAGGGCAATATGGAGGCAGAGCAGACTTTGAACATAGTGCACACTTCAGAATCTCTTCAAAGAGATAAAGCTGCTGTTAATAGGATGCCTTCTCAAGCTGGTGAGCCATCTGAAGAATTTGAAGTAAATTCTAATGATGATGACTCTAATTCTTTGGATGGGAGCATGAACTTAGGGGGAGATGCAGGCCCAAGTTCTGTTCCAGATTTACCTGAATGGGCATGGACAAAGAAATCTACACCAGGACAGTTTGGTGTAGCTTTGGTCAAGCAAGTAATGGCTATTCAAAAGGCCCTTCAGGAGACTACAGATGCTGGTATAAAGGCTATTCTTCAAGCTCATCTAGACTCTCTGCATCTCTTACAGTTGCAGCATATCAGACATAATTGAAGTGTGGATGAACTGAAAAAGGATATTGCTGATCTGAAATCCTACAATTCTGAGAAGTTGGATTCAGTTATGCCTTATGGTACTATGCAAGATTTGTTGCTGAGATTAAGGAGAGAATCTGATGCTGACAAGAGGCTGGCCAAGTTGGAAAACAGAGTTTAAATCATTGAAGACTCTGTGGTCACCATTCTTCAAAATCAACAATCTCAGACAAATCTACTATTGCAGCTGGCAAAAGACAAGGCTTGACCCATGTCCTTGATGATAACAAAAAGGGGGAGAATAAAAGGGAAGGGGAAGGAGAGCCATCAACAACAGTTCAAATATCTAAAGTGCTAGTTCCTGCCATCACCATTTCTCCAACTCTTCAAATCAAAGGAAAGCTTGATGGAATTGATCTAATCCAGATAGCAGCAGCTGAGATGAAAGTCAAAGAGCAAAGGAAGAAAATTGATGAAAGGATGCAATAAATCTTTGGTTCTACAACTTCAAAATCACAATCTGTGAAGCATAGCACAAAAGTGGAGCCAATCATCATGGAGCTCAAGCCAGTAAGGAGAAATAACGTTGGAGAGACTTCTTCCAAGAATCTGAAACCTATAGTTCTCAAGCCCAACAACAGATCCAACAAGGACTCTACAAAGAACCCTCTAAGCCTTGCTCAGTTGAAAGAAATGGATTTTCCTCTTCCAAATCCTGATGAAGACAAGGTTTTGGGTGGTAATATCATGAAGCACAAGGAGACCAAGGATGTGGTTGAAAGGATGAACATGGCCATTATCTTTAGAGAGGGAAATAGTATCTCTGTGATACAAGGACATCCTAAATTCTCAATAGCCAAGAGGGAAGAAACCAGAAGGTTGAAGGAAGAAGCTAAAAAGCTAAAGGCTGACAAAAGAGCACAAGCAAAGCTTGAAAAACAGCTAAAGTCAAGTCAAGCTGAAGAAAAGAAAGAAATTGAAGACAAGAGTGAAGATGTAGGTATGGGGGACATGATTAGTGATGATGTGGAAGAA
The DNA here is from genome assembly GCF_009905375.1 of Apium graveolens. NCBI lineage: Eukaryota > Viridiplantae > Streptophyta > Magnoliopsida > Apiales > Apiaceae > Apium > Apium graveolens. The sequence goes on from NC_133651.1 coordinate 173,402,522, forward strand.
AGAAGTAAGGAAAGAAAGGAATGGCAGAAAGGGAACAGAAAGAAGGCCAATGCAAAAAGGAAGATGGTAGATGAAACTGAAGAAACCCAATTAAAATCCAAACCACTACCTTCTATTCCTGAACCCATTGTGCCTAACCCCTTCATAAACATTCATGGTGAAACAACTACTCCTAAGGAGGAACCAATTGATTGGGACACCATCAAATTGCCCACCTTCTTAACCACTTCTCCACCATCAAAGAAACAGAAAAGGAAAATCAAATCAACACTTCTTCTAACCTCAATCAAATTCACTCAGAACCCTAAGCCTAAGCCACAAGCCTCAAAGGATAATTATGTTCACATTTGTGACATAAAGGAATTTTCAGACATTGAACTCTATCTGGATGAGCTGGAGGAAGTAAGGGGAATAGATGCCTACAGACAGCTTCCAGAAAGACTAGTGTTCAAATATAAAGGAAGTGGGGAAAGGACTTGGCCTCTCTACAGGATTCTGAATGAAGGCTATTCTACCTTGGTTAAATCTACTCAGCCATAAAAAGGGATTCTGGCTTTACCAGGACTTCCAAAACTGAGATTCTCAACAAGATTGCCAGCATAAGGAAAACTTGGTGGGAGCCCAATGCCTTGCCTAGAACATTACTCATTCAAGAGAGAGGAATTACAATTCATAAATCACCTCATTGGTTGATGGAGTTCAGAGACAATAAAGGAGTCAGAAGATTTTTCAGACTTGAAGATCAGCTCAAGATTGCCAGTAATGAAACTCTCAAGGATATGCAATCTAAGTTGGACATCAATAAAGAAGATGAAGTTGAATTCTATAGACAACTCCAACTCCAAATAGAGGAGAATGATAGGAGGCTAGGGAAGAAAATAAGGGATCAAAGGAAAAGAAATTAATCTGCTCAGACTAAAGGAGCACCCTTGCAAATAATGTAATTCTTTAATTCTATCTCAGTATACACACTTTTGCAGCACTTTTGAATTTCTACTTTATTTAAGTTCATATGTTTGTTAAGTGTTTTGTTATCATCAAGTTGAACCCAAATTTATGCCTACAGTTCTAGTAGACATAAATATGGGGAGATTGTTAGGAATATATGTATTAGTTTGATGATAAGTTAAACAAAACACTTAAGTAGAAATCTAGTGTTTGTAGCCTCAACGGATAAGACCATTTTGGCTATCCGTTGAAGGAGTAGCTTTACTTAGAAATAAGTTTAGTATTGTAGCACATTTCATTCTCTGTATTTAAGTTGTAATTCTTAGATGTTGTGGGAAATTATCAGTCATGTTGATTACTAGTGGATATGCAAATAGGAGGGCTAATTGTAAATATTTCATGCCTTGTAATTTTGTATAAGTGAAGTAGTATCAACTGATATTAAAGGCCTTCAACGGATGAGAAACAAAGCTTCAACGAATGTCTCTAAAGCTTCAACGGATAACATCCATCAATGGATGAGTGCATCAACGGATAAAGCTTCAACTGCTAAATGCATCAACGGATAAAGCTTCAATGGATAAAGCTTCAACGAATAAAGCATCAACGGATGAAAGCTTCAATGGATGCTTAGTTCAATAGCAGTTGATAGTGACAATTCATAAGCTGACAGAGGCACATCGGTTGACAGAGACAAACTAGAATGTGGCAGCCTCTAGGAGGAATCAAGAAAATGCAGCATTTCCATTCTGGTGCAAACAAGGAAGTATTCAAAGATTCATAGCTAAACCTAAATTGCATTGAATAGAGAAATGAAGAAGAAACATGTGAAGAATCTTTTAATTGTATTTTACAGTTTTGTCTTCATTTGTAAACTTAGTGATATATAAACCAAGTAGCAGCTAGTAATTAGATGTGAATTTTCCAGAGCTATTTAGAGAAAATCATCTAGTTTGTACTAGGACGCAGCTGTGCTTTAATTCTTTAAATCACAGATTTTCTGAAATAACACATCTCCGGTGGAACAACAAATCCACCAGAAAAGTTTTTAAGTCTGTTGTGTTCTTTACATTTGTGTTTGAATATATATCTGTCTGCATTAGCTGAAAGCAATTCACACACACTTGTTTATCAAAACACAATAGCCCAGAAACTACTCAAAACTTGAAAAAGTTTTGAGATTTACATTCAACCCCCTTCTGTAAATCTCATTGTTAGTTCACTGGGAATAACAATTATTTTTTTCTTTTACTCACTAATGTTAGGTTCATATTTGTTTTTAGTCACTAACGTTAGGTTCAGATTTGATTATTAGCATTATATCAATTTTTGGTAGCATTATTAAAATATAGTGGTAGTCTGTAATATTTTAATGATTTTCATGTCCCCCAAGACGTTTCTTGGTGATGAGAATTTGACAAATATTTTAAGACTCCTAAAAGATGTAGTTTCATGTATTATTTTTAATTTTTTTCTTCTAAATTATAATTTGACGTTTAAATTTTTATATACAAAAAGTATCTTAAAAATAAGTTATAAGACTATGTTTATAAGATAAATATATTGTGAGAGTTGTTTGATTTAATACAAAATTCACATTATTACAACATTATTTTATTTTTGTGTTTATATATATACTTGTTTCACAATTCTATTAGAATGAATGGGTTTATAGTTATGATTTTGGGTCGGTAAGAGTTGCATGAAGGAGTTGTGATTGGTGATTTCATTGGGTTTTTGAAAGTGTCATTTGGTAAAATATTGATATGTAATATTTTATTTTATTTTATAAGTACTTTATGATCAGTTTGCTAATTTGATTATATTGAATTTTTTATTTTTTTCCCAATAATTTTAGTACGGATTGTGATACCTGTTCCTAATAATTTTGGTTTTGAGCTTAGTACCCCATCTAAAAAGTAACAAACGTATATGAACTGATTTTATGCCAGATGTTTAAAACAATATGCGTTCTTTCTATAACATACGTATATAATTCAGACATTATACAACTCCTCCATATGCATCTAGCAAACTTAGACACACATAAGCTTTCTTATAAGACACATATGACACTTTTTGTACTAGTTATCACTATATTTTAATAATGCTATAGAAAATTGACAAAATATTAATAATCAAATCCGAACCTAACGTTAGTGACTAAAAAAACTTCGAACCTAATATTAGTGAGTAAAACAAAAAAAATTATAATTGAGTGGTAAGTATCTAAATACACAATAAGTTGGATGACAAAAAAATTCATTTTCCCGATCAAAATTGATAAATGTATGAGAAGTGTTAGTGAATCTAACCATGACTGTTTGATCAAAATTGATGTATGTAACTTGTATGTGAACTTTTGATTGAGATACAACTTTGTTTTGATCTAAAACTTGACTCTATTTTTGTGTTATCTGGGAAAATCAAGTTGAATGTAAGTGTTTAAACAAATGTGATCATAACTTTATATAGACATGTGTTGTGTGTAATTGTATTCTTGGTATGTATGAATGGTTTGATTAAAATAAACTCCATGTGTGATTTATTAGGTAAAATCAAGACTACAGTTGATTATGTGCTAGTTGTAAATCAAAATTGATATTTATGTGAATTGTTAGTCAATTCTTGTGCAAAATGTATCTTGACTTGAGTTAACTGCTATTCTGGGTATAACAATCCTGAATGAATCAAACTAAACTAAGATTAAGTCAATTTATGTGGTTTATATGTTTGTCATGTATGCTGAGTGACTATATGCAGTAATTGAGCACTATCACTTGAATGAAATCCAGAATTTGAACTCAATGGTATGATTGATTTATCTGAATGAATTGAAAACAAATGGATAATGATAATATGTGGTTAATCTGAATACTTGTGATCCGTAAATATTGTTTTAAATGTAATTGTATCTTAATTAAGATAATAATATTAATTTGATATAACCAAGTGCTCTTTGATTAGGTAGACATATATACAATTGATTTAATTCAAAATATGAACTGCCTTTAGATATAAATTGATTTGGTATAAACAGACTAAGTGTGAACTTTTCTTGATATAATCTAAGTCAGTGTGTAAGATGCATAGATAATACTTAATATTGTAGGATCTAAAGAATCTATGTGCTCTTATTAAACTGATCTTTTGTTCACTTAATCAAATATAACTCAGGCTTGGTTATACTCAATAATTTGATAAAGTTATGTTAACTGATCAACTTGTAATTAACTATAATTTGCTCTCAGCCATAACTACTTAGTAAGATATAAATGATAATCCATGGTTAAATCAATTATATGTGTAGAATCTCTTGAATGTAACTACAAACTGAAATTGATTAGAGTAACTTAATCACTAAACACTGTTTTAATCACCTGTGTATCTTGAAATAAGTACAAAAGTGTTTAAGTTATTTAGGAATGCGTATTGATCCATGGTTGTGTTAATGTTTATGAGAATTATGTTCTTAACAGTGTATCATGTATCTGGACTCATTGTATTTTATCAGTATCTACTTGAATCAATCTACAATGTGTCATGTGCTTGTGATCTTTTGAAATCTGTGCACTTGTTTGCTTTGTCAGATTTATTTGAATTCAAAATGTGATATACTTCTTGATTCATTGAACTTCTGTGTACTTTAATCTTTATCTTTACCTGTGATATATGTACTCTTGTACACTATGATTGATTATACTGTGATGATTTAATGTAGAGTTAATATATGAATTCAAAGGCTTAAAGAAAGTAATTAAAACACAAGCACACACTGCCCTCACCAAAAGACCTGACAGGGGAGCCATGAGCACCTCTGTATCTGGATCACTTCTGAGATTAATGGCCACTTAGAGATCTTAGGAGAAAAACTCTAAAATGCCATGAAGAAAATGTGTTTAAATCTGATTTATTGTTTTTTTGTGTGATTGTGTGATATTAATTGCTTTCTGAATTAAATGGGATTGCACATGTAATATAAATGCATAAGTTGTGTTAAATGTGATATTATTCTCATTTATTCCTTATCAGTTAACATAAGCTACCTATAGATATAAATGCATTATTCCGTGTTAAAAACAAAAAGGTTATTCCATTAATATCTTTGAAAATGTGTTACACTTTCTGCATATTTAAGACAGCAAACTGAACATTCTTAAATGCACAATTTGTCATCTTACTAGAGTCTATGTGTTAGGGTATGCTGCACTTCACCTTTATGTCACACAGTTTCCCAAAATCTGTGCACTATGTACTTAAAATAGTTTTAAAATAGTATAATTAGGCAGTTTATGTCACTATTTGCCTATAACTGCTATAAATATATCATGTCTTAGAATAACTAAGTAAATACCTAGGATTTGGACTTATGTGACACAGCAAGCTTTGGCAAACTGCACTTAATAATAAACACTATTCATGAACAGTAAAAGTGACTTTAAAATAAAATTATTTTCTAAACTAATCTTGGATTTTGTACAATGTGCATGCATATATACCTGTTACTTATTGCATTCACACACACACTTAGACAAATCTTATCTTCTCTACTTTATAAGTCATGAATCCAAATGCAATGCCATATTACCCTAGACCAAGACCAGCCATAACCAATCCATATCTACTTCAAGGTATGGAAAAGAAACAGTTTATCTACCACAAAAATTCTTCCTTCAAAACTGTAAACACTTCTCAGTCCAGAAACCCTAACAAAAGAGCCTTGCGCAGACACCCTCGACAAGGATTTAGAAATCACACCATTCCATTCTATCAAAGCAGAAAATTCTAAATCCCAAATGCTCAACACCCTAGACCTCTAAGCCTTTTCAAGCTAGGGTATACACTAGGAAATCAAACCTCAGAAATGAACCAAATATAAACACAAACACAAATAGTTCCAAACCCCCTCCTTCAGACCTTGCAAACCCTTCCAACTCAAAGAAATACCTAGACCTTATCAAAAATGTCCAGCCTGGCATTTGTGTGAATCTGACTGGTGAAGTTGAGAAGGTTATCAGAACTGCTAAATGGGATATATTAACAAGTTCATTTCTCAAAAACTCACACAGTGCACAAATAATATGCAAAAGAAGTGTATTTGACATTTACACACTCATACACATCAGTCAGGTATGAAAGGTACACACTGTTGGACTTATTCAAACTGTATTGTAATAATTGTTTATTTAACTTATAAGATGATAAGTTAGAATCAGTTTAGAACAATTTGAATGTAAACAGTTGGTTCCTTAGAATGTAGTAGTGTTTATCCCATTTAAATTGCAAGAACGGTTATGAGTTTAGATAAAAAGCACTGAAATAGCATGTATTAGTCTTCTGGAAATGTAACAATACAAGACTTAGAATGTATTAGGCTCTCACATGTGTAACAATTTCTATTTCAAGACTGTACTTTGTATTATTAAATATGTACAACTCGACATGGTCATACGTACTTCTACTAAAACATCATGCATGCACCTGAACTAAAATCAAGGATAAACAGTTATATATGTTAGTTCAAGTTTGAAAGACTTGCATAAAATAAGTTTGTATATGCAGTAAAACTCTTTTTGTGATTGCTTAAAACGAAACTATGTTTTTTTAAATGTCATGGTATGATTTAATCAAGGTCTAAAATCACAAAATTATATGCAATTGAACTTAGTTAAGGCCTACAAAGTTTGATATATATACTTGATAATTCTTTAAATTGAAAAGTTATGCATGAAAAAACTCGTATCACAAGACTAGTTTAAAATGTATAAGTAAGTAAATGTTTTCTTATAAAAAGAAGTTATATCTTTAAACTGCAATTAGCATGTTTTAGCAGAGTCTTAAAATCTGAAATTGTGCATTCAACAAGGCCAAATAAAACATGCATAAATGAATTACACTTAACATGTTTTCTTACTATAAGGACTATAAAATTATCATTGTTTGCTTAAGGTAAATTCAGATTGTAAAGTATGCCATGATATTTTTCTTATCTAAACAATTTTTTTTTACACATTGCTTTTGACCATAACAACTATATTCTTATTCAAGCTATGTATACTTAACCAAAAAATTCCCATGCTTAATCAGAAATTAGACTGCATGAATGAAACTGAAAACCAATAAGAAACTACTTGCACTTCTTCACATATTCCATGTCTTAACATGATCATATAGTTTCTAAATTTGGATTCACCTACTTTTTGTTATCTTCCAAACAAAAGGGGAAGAGAGTTTAGAGTGTTTTATTGCAAACTAAAGGAAAATAAAAAAGGGAAGAGAGTACTTAAACGAATTTAGACCCCTCAATTTTTCAAATGCCTAATTTTGCTAGATAATCACTATGCTTCAATATTTTTGAAATATCTAACAAGGTTTTGCAGGATTTATCCTAAGAGAGGAATCAAGCTGAGTCCCATAAATTGTATATGCAAAAATATTTTAAAAATCATGCATACACCAAGGGGAAGCACACACTTGAAAAATTTAAATTTTATGTTTGTTTGGCAAATACCAAAAAGGGGAAGATTGAAAGGATATCTTTGATATATTATTTATTTTGGTATTTGTACGATTAAACATAAAGATTAATTACACTTACATCTGAAAGAAATATGTCCTAAGTCCAATCATGTATTAGGATTTAGGAATAACTTCCTGTGTAATCTGTTTTGATTTCATTGATATTAATAAAAGACTTGTTTTGCTTTTATTACGAGATTTATCTATTTAAGTGTTTAAATAAGATATACCATAGTTTAGAGTAAAGCTTTTTATGGATTATGATGAGATCATAATAGTGAGACCTAAAAGATGATAACTCTAAACTTAAATAGTTCCTCGTCGTAGGATTACTAACTAGTAATTAATAATCCGCAGAGATCGGTACATACTATGCTTGCTTCATTATGAAGGATGTCTGTTCTCATAGACATTTGTGTGGTGACACTATAGCTAGTATGTAGGTGCTTATTATAGAATAAGTTCACTGAACATGACTCGCCCAGCTGAACAACTGATGGAGTTCACTCACGTGTCAGCAGTTGTTTACATAGTGATAGTTGTACAAGTATCCTTAGACTTGAGGTCATCATAGTCATCTTGTGTACACTGAACTATGCTTTGGTTTAGTTCTTAGTCTCCAGGGACATTTATTAGGGCTCTTCTGGGTATAGGAATTTGTACACGAAGATAGTGTATGATCAATAAAGGATCTACCCCTTCCAGTGAAGGAAGTGAATGTTCAAGGCTGATCCACTTATGCTAGTTCAGGAATCTCTGGCCAGAGTGAATGAAATTAGAAAGGAGTTTCTAATTTGCATAGAACTACGCATAGTAAATGGTAAGCAAGTGATTGAATTAGATAGGCTTGACACGAGATCCATGCCTTGTATTTAATCGGAACATTGTAGGGTAGAAGGAGTTTATTGTACGGTAACTATTCATTGAATAGGTTCTTGGTATTCTAAGCAGTGAATTCATATTATCCGGATAGTCGCGATATGCTGAGAAGTATCCCTCACGATGTAGAATAAATGTGATTAATTAATTGATCATATTTAATAAATTAGAGAATTTATATAAATAATGATAAAATAGTTTTATTATTATTAATTTCTACTACCGGCTTAATATTGAACCTACAAGGTCACACCATAAAAAGAGAATGATTTAATGGTGGAGGAATTAATTAATAATGGCTAATAATTTTTATTTGTAAAATGAATAATTAATTGGCAAATTTAATAATTGATTAAATGAGATTTAATTGATTATAAATTAATTAAGAAAAGTTCTTAATATTATTAATTAAGGATTTAATTTTTTGGAAATTAAATCAAGAGAGAGAATTATTTATAAAGTGTTTAGAAAAAGGATTAATAATTAAAAGGTGTTTTAATTATTAATGAGAACAATAAATGGGATGATAATAATAATATTTATGGGAAAATTTCAGCTGAAAATTTTGCCTATAAATATACTATTATAAACCCTATTTTTATTCTAACCCCAAAATTTTATAAAACCTAATTCTCTCCTCCTCCTCCTTAATGTCGTTTTCTTGGTGGATACCGGTGGAGTGATTCACGTTTGAGGAGCAGCTGCTAAGGATCTTCGATCGTTGCTTTTGGATCGCATATTAAAGGTTAGTATTCGATTCATATATTTTTACCACAATTTATATGCTTTTATTTGGATTTTGTATGTGTAAAAGTGTTTTACCATGCCTCCGCTGCGATTAAGATCCAACATTGGTATTAGAGCTTAGGTTGTATGCATATAGATCTGTGGTAAAAATTTCAGAATTTTATGTGCTTGTATGAATTAATTATGATTTTTACAAGTTATATCATGGATTAATTTTGTCTGATGAGAAATCGTTTCTCAGAATAATTTTGAATGTTGATCTGGGTTCTATAAGTGTTGTAGATCGTCTGGGTATTTTTTCATAATTTTATGATGTATAGATTTTTTAGTATGAATTTTTGAAGTTCTTACAATTAAATTCGTAATTAAATAAGTATATATATATATGTATATTTGAAAGGAATATGTCCTAAGTCCAATCATGTATTAGGATTTAGGAATAACTTTTATGTAATCTGTTTTGATTTCATTGATATTAATAAAGACTTGTTTTGTTTTTATTAAGGGCTTTATCTATTTAAGTGTTTAAATAAGATATACCATAGTTTAGAGTAAAGCTTTTTATGGATTATGATGAGATCATAATAGTGAGACCTAAAAAGATGATAACTCTAAACTTAAATAGTTCCTGGTCATAGGATTACTAACTGGTAATTAATAATCCGCAAAGATCGGTACATACTATGCTTGCTTCATTATGAAGGATGTCTGTTCTCATAGACATTTGTGTGGTGACACTATAGCTAGTATGTAGGTGCTTATTATGGAATAAGTTCACTGAACATGACTCGCACAGCTGAACAACTGATGGAGTTCACTCACGTGTCAGCAGTTGTTCACATAGTGATAGTTGTACAAGTATCCTTAGACTTGAGGTCATCATAGTCATCTTGTGTACACTGAACTATGCTTTGGTTTAGTTCTTAGTCTCCAGGGACAATTATTAGGGCTCTTCTGGGTATAGGAATTTGTACACGAAGATAGTGTATGATCAATAAAGGATCTACCCCTTCCAGTGAAGGAAGCGAATGTTCAAGGCTGATCCACTTGTGCTAGTTCAGGAATCTCTGGCCAGAGTGAATGAAATTAGAAAGGAGTTTCTAATTTGCATAGAACTACGCATAGTAAATGGTAAGCAAGTGATTGAATTAGATAGGCTTGACACGAGATCCATGCCTTGTATTTAATCGGGACATTGTAGGGTAGAAGGAGTTTATTGTACGGTAACTATTCACTGAATGGGTTCTTGGTATTCTAAGCAGTGAATTCATATTATCCGGATAGTCGCGATATGCTGAGAAATATCCCTCATGATGTAGAATAAATGTGATTAATTAATCATATTTAATAAATTAGAGAATTTATATAAATAATGATAAAATAGTTTTATTATTATTTATTTCAACTACCGGCTTAATATTGAACCTACAGGGTCACACCATAAAAAGAGAATGATTTAATGGTGGAGGAATTAATTAATAATGGCAAATAATTATTTATTTGTGAAATAAATAATTAATTGGAAAATTTAATAATTGATTAAATGAGATTTAATTGATTATAAATTAATTAAGAAAAGTTCTTAATATTATTAATTAAAGGATTTAATTTTTGGAAATTAAATCAAGAGAGAGAATTATTTCTAAAGTGTTTAGAAAAAGGATTAATAATTAAAAGGTGTTTTAATTATTAATGAGAATAATAAATGGGATAATAATAATATTATTTATGGGAAAATTTCAGCTGAAAATTTTGCCTATAAATACACTATTATAGACCCTAATTTTATTCTAACCCACATCAAACCCGAAAACCCAAAAAGTTTGGAAAACCCAATTCTCTCCACCTCCTTCCTCCTCCTTAACATCGTTTTCTTGGTGGATACCGGTGGAGTGCTTCACACTTGAGGAGCAACTGCTAAGGATCTCTGATCGTTGTCTCTGAATTATTTTAAAAGGTTAGATTCGATCCCTCGAATTTTTATTCACGATTTATATGCTTTTATTTGGATTTTGTATGTGTAAAAGTGTTTTGCCATGCCTCCGCTGCGTTTAAAAAATCCAACAATGGCATCAGAGCATAGGTTGTATGCATATAGATCTGTGGTAAAAATTTCAGAATTTTATGTGCTTGTATGAATTAATTATGATTTTTACCAGTTATATTATGGATTAATTTTGCCTGATGAGAAATCGTTTCTCAGAATAATTTTGAATGTTGATCTGGGTTCTACAAGTGTTGTAGATCGTCTGGGTATTTTTTTCATAATTTTAGGATGTATAGATTTTTTATTATAAATTTTTGAAGTTCTTCTAATTAAAATTCGTAATTAAATAAATCTTATATATATATATATGAATTGTATGTATGTATATATATCTGTATCCTCTGTTGCTTGTTTTGTCTGCTCTGTTGTTTGCACGGGAGAAAGAGATAGGTGATGTCAGGCGCGCAAACCGAGAAAAGGCGGCGGCGGCTGCTGAAAAACAAAAAAAAAATAGGGGTGTAACACATTTCGGGAATGCGTTACACACCTGTGGCGCATTCACGGAATGCGTTACACCCTTTAATGGCTTAAAAGGGGTGTAACGCATCACCGGAATGCGTTACAGGTCCTGTAACGCGTTCCTGTAATGCGTTACAGCCCTTCTGTTGATTTTAAAATTGATTTTCTGGGAGTTTCGTAACTCCGTTTTAGGCGTGCAATATACCGTTGGATTCGTTTTTTTGAGACGGATCTAATGGAGTGATCCATTTTAGTTTATATAAAAGTTTTGAACTGTTTATATTTCCATGAAGTGTTTTAAAGCTATTTTTAACAGTTTGAATTGATTTTAAATGCTTCTTGTGATACATAGAGATGTATATTGCTTGTTCTAATGTGCTAGATGATGTAACATGCCTACCTTGATGTTTATTCATGTTGATATATGTGATATATGCTTAGTTTATCATGCGATGATAGATTTAGGTGAACTTAAATAAACATAAGGCGTTTGTTAGACAACCTAGTATAGTGAAATTGTTTCATAACCATAATAATAATATTATGAATATAATCATGAGATTCTTGTGTTTATGAAACACGTAATTGAATATGAATTGTCGATATGAGAGAAAGGATGATTCTATCAACAATAGATTTCTATCTGTAAGAAAGGGTTATTAAGTGACGTCTCTTGACAATGCTCCACCCGATCTGGGAATCATCTGATTATTGATTATTGATTTGAAATATTTAATTTAAAAGGAAGAATCTCTTTATAATATGATTATGATTGTAACGTAATATAATCCCTCTAAAATTAAATAATATCAAGTAGTAATTGGCCAATGACACAACGGGCTTGTGTCGGTCATAGCCTTCCAACATGATAGAAAAGTAGTTCTTATTTTTGAAACATTGTCGGTTCGTGCTACAGCCGAGGGCTTTAATTTCAAAATAAGAAATACTTGTCTATTACATAGAGATGTGTACTTTGAATAAGAATCTAAAGGTCGGTACGTGCTATAGCCGTGGGCCTTTGGGGACTGATTCAACTGTACGGAATGTTGGGTTAGACTTGACTTAGAATATTGAGTTTGTCGTGCTACAGCCGAGACTCAATTATTCAAGAGGCTAAAGTTTGATTAGGGAATAACATGAGATGTAATTGACAAGAGTTGTCTGCCTATTGAACATTACATGGCGGTTCATGCTACAGTCGGGGTCGTGTAATGGAATGTAGGATCCCTATTCCCACTAGCATTATGAATGCTTAATTTTTCACGTAGGGGGTTGAATAAATTAGGAAAACTAGTGGGAGCCACTTATGAATAAAGACCCGATTCATATAGTGTTTTGAAATGAAATCGAATATTTGCTAAGTGTTGTTATGTGTTTATCATTTACAGATTTACTTTGTACGTTATGTCTTCTGCACTATCACTCAGGAGCATACTAGATGCTCACAAATTGACTGGTCCTAATTATGCTGACTGGCTTTGAAACTTGAGAATTGTTCTCAGGATTGAGAAGCTGGAATACGTGATTGACTCACCTAAGCCTACTGAACCTGCTAGTGATGCACATAATGATGAACATGTTGTGTATCGTAAGTGGATAGATGATGCAAATGTTGTTCAATGCATCATGTTAGCTTCCATGAACATTGAGCTACAGAAGCAACATGAGTATATGGATGCTCACACTATCCTCATGCATCTACAAGAGTTGTATGATGTGGCAGGGAGGACAGCTCGATATGAGATATCGAAGGAGCTGTTCGGTTGTAGGATGTCTGAGGGATCATCTGTGAATGACCATGTACTTAAGATGATCAATTTGATTGAACGTCTTGGACAACTTGGTTTTTCCATGGATGGGGAGCTGAGCCAAGACTTGGTCTTGCAATCGCTTCCGAGTTTGTTCTCGCAGTTTGTTGTGAACTTTTACATGAATAAGTTGGATGTCAGCCTGCCTGAACTCCACAACATGTTGAAGACTGCGGAATCGAATTTTCCCCCTAAGAAGAGTTCTGTTCTTCTAATTGGTGAAGGTTCCAATCCTAAGAAAAGGAAGAGGAACTCTTCCAAGAAGAAGAAAGTAGGTGAAGAAAAGCCGGTTCCACCAAAAGCTGAAGACCCCAAGAGCAAAGTTGTTTGCTTTCACTGTAACAAGGTGGGGCACTGGAAGAGTAACTGCAAGGTTTACCTTGCAGAATTGAAGAAGAAGAAGGGTAGTGAGACTCCCGCTTCTGATTCAGGTATGTTCATGATAGAAGTGAATATGTCATTAAATCAAATTTCTACTTGGGTATTAGATACCGCCTGTGGTTCTCAAATCTGTAATTTGTTGCAGGGACCAAGGAAAAGTAGGACTCTTGAGGAAGAGGAGGTGATTCTACTGATGGAAATGGAGCAAGAGTTGCTGCTGAAGATGTAGAATCATTTCATTTACATATGCTTACGAGCAATACTATTATTTTAAATAATTGTTATTTTGTTCCCTCGATTGTGAGGAATATTATTCCCATGTTAGACTTGGCTGGATTTTCATTTATTATTGAGAATAATGAATGTTCTATTCTTAGAGATAATATTCTTTATGGACGTGGTACTTTAAATAATGGTCTGAATATATGTGACATAATTTACTTCAGATTGAACAAACTATTAAAAGAAAAGGGATGATGAAAATCTCACTTCGTTGTGGCACTACAGTCTCCATTTAGTAGACATGGAGAGAGGGCTGCAAATTTGCTAGGAATGGTACACACAGATGTATGTGGACCGATGTCTACGCAAGCCATCGGTGGATTTTCATACTTCATTACTTTCATAGATGATAGATCTAGATTCGGATATGTGTTTGATGAAACACAAGTCTGAAGCCTTTGAAAAGTTCAAAGAGTATAAGTATGAAGTGGAGAAACAACCAAACATAGTATTATAATTCTTCGATTAGATCGAGGTGGTGAATACTTGAATGGAGAGTTTATGGATTATCTCAAAGTAAATGGTATAGTCTCCAAGTGGACTCCTCCAGATTAGTATCTGAAAGGAGAAATCTAACTTTGTTAGACACAGTTCGGTCCATGATGAGCTATGCAAATCCTCCAGTATTCCTATGGGGTTATGCATTGGAAACCTCAACATATTTACTGAATAAGGTGCCTTCCAAATCTGTTCCTCAAACTCCGTATGAGATATGGAAAGAAAGGAAACCGAGTCTTAAACACGTTAAGATTTGGGGATGTCCAGCTTATGTCAAGTAAGTTGACCCAAATAAGCTGGAATATCGATCCGTAAAATGTAGTTTTGTGTGATATCGTAAAGAGACTTTAGGGTATTACTTTTGCACCGATCATCGGGTGTTTGTCTCCAGACATGCTACCTTCTTGGAAAAGGAGTTTATCCTTGAAGGAAACAGTGGGAGCTAAATTGAACTTGATGAAGTTCAAGAAGCACAAACTACTACAGATCGAGTGGAAACACCTGTTCTGACTGAACAACCTTTTGTGGAACAGCCCATACATAGGTCAGGGAGAGTGTCTCGCCAACCTGAGAGGTAATATGGCCTTGTCATTGAGAATGACAATGAGTTGTCGATCATTGATGATGACGACCCTGTGACCTATAATGAGGCTATGAGTAGTGTTGACTCAGAGAAATGGCATAGTGCCATGAAATCCAGAATGGAATCTATGTATACGGTATACAAAAGATAGATTATAGCAGATGGCCAGGTGGAGACCTATAAGGCTAGGCTTGTGGCAAAAGGATTCAAACAAAGGCAATGGATTGACTTTGATGAAACCTTTTACCTGTAGCCCTGTTAAAATCAGTTCGGATTTTGCTTGCGATTGCTGCTTACTACGACTATGAAATCTGGCAGATGGCCAGATGGTTTTCTTTCCTAGGGAAATGAAAATCTAGTGTGTAAGCTGCTGCGAACCATATGTGGTTTAAAGCAGGCTTCTCGAAAGATGGAACATTCATTTTGATGAGACAATCAAAGAGTTTGATTTTATCAGAAACAAAGATGAATCATACGTCTACAAAAGGGTTAGTGGGAGCACGGTAACATTTCTTGTATTGTATTGAAATAGAGTTGACACACATAACAACATAGCAGACCCACTCACAAAGCTACTTTATGAAAGTCACTTTGATCGTCATAAAGACAAGATGGGTATTAGATACCAGAGTAATTGGCTTTAGTACAAGTGGGAGATTGAAATGAATATGTCCTAAGTCCAATCATGTATTAGGATTTAGGAATAACTTTTATGTAATCTGTTTTGATTTCATTGATATTAATAAAGACTTGTTTTGTTTTTATTACGGGCTTTATCTATTTAAGTGTTTAAATAAGATATACCATAATTTAGAGTCAAGCTTTTTATGGATTATGATGAGATCATAATAGTGAGACCTAAAAAGATGATAACTCTAAACTTAAATAGTTCCTGGTCATAGGATTACTAACTGGTAATTAATAATCCGCAAAGATCGGTACATACTATGATTGCTTCATTATGAAGGATGTCTGTTCTCATAGACATTTGTGTGGTGACACTATAGCTAGTATGTAGGTGCTTATTATTGAATAAGTTCACTGAACATGACTCGCACAGCTGAACAACTGATGGAGTTCACTCACGTGTCAGCAGTTGTTCATATAGTGATAGTTGTACAAGTATCCTTAGACTTGAGGTCATCATAGTCATCTTGTGTACACTGAACTATGCTTTGGTTTAGTTCTTAGTCTCCAGGGACAATTATTAGGGCTCTACTAGGTATAGGAATTTGTACACGAAGATAGTGTATGATCAATAAAGGATCTACCCCTTCCAGTGAAGGAAGCGAATGTTCAAGGCTGATCCACTTATGCTAGTTCAGGAATCTCAGGCCAGAGTGAATGAAATTAGAAAGGAGTTTCTAATTTGCATAGAACTACGCATAGTAAATGGTAAGCAAGTGATTGAATTAGATAGGCTTGACACGAGATCCATGCCTTGTATTTAATCGGGACATTGTAGGGTAGAAGGAGTTTATTGTACGGTAACTATTCACTGAATGGGTTCTTGGTATTCTAAGCAGTGAATTCATATTATCCGGATAGTCGCGATATGCTGAGAAGTATCCCTCACGATGTAGAATAAATGTGATTAATTAATCATATTTAATAAATTAGAGAATTTATATAAATAATGATAAAATAGTTTTATTATTATTTATTTCTAGTACCGGCTTAATATTGAACCTACAGGGTCACACCATAAAAAGAGAATGATTTAATGGTGGAGGAATTAATTAATAATGGCAAATAATTATTTATTTGTGAAATAAATAATTAATTGGAAAATTTAATAATTGATTAAATGAGATTTAATTGATTATAAATTAATTAAGAAAAGTTCTTAATATTATTAATTAAAGGATTTATTTTTGGAAATTCAATCAAGAGAGAGAATTATTTCTAAAGTGTTTAGAAAAAGGATTAATAATTAAAAGGTGTTTTAATTATTAATGAGAATAATAAATGGGATAATAATAATATTATTTATGGGAAAATTTCAGCTGAAAATTTTGCCTATAAATACACTATTATAGACCCTAATTTTATTCTAACCCACATCAAACCCGAAAACCCAAAAAGTTTGGAAAACCCAATTCTCTCCACCTTCTTCCTCCTCCTTAACATCGTTTTCTTGGTGGATACCGGTGGAGTGCTTCACACTTGAGGAGCAACTGCTAAGGATCTCTGATCGTTGTCTCCGAATTATTTTAAAAGGTTAGATTCGATCCCTCGAATTTTTATTCACGATTTATATGCTTTTATTTGGATTTTGTATGTGTAAAAGTGTTTCGCCATGCCCCCGTTGCGTTTAAAAAATCCAACAATATTCAGTTGTGTATATATATATCTGCTATATATCTGCTGTTGCATAATCTGTGAATGCACGGAAAGAGAAGACACAGAAGTTGACAGGGACGGCGCACGGAATTTCGTGCGAGAATTGTCAGGCGGCGACTGACTGAAAAAGGGGGGAGGACCGGGCGTCGACCACGCGCGCGTGGGGCTCACGCGCTGGCGTGCCACGCGCGGCGCATGGTAGACACGCGCTGGTGACGTCATGCTGACATCATCAGATGACATCATGCTGACGTCAGCGTAGGGTTCTGGGCGCGTGAAGTGCGCGGGGCTCACGCGCTGGCGTGCCACGTGCGGCGCGTGGTAGACCCGCGCTGGTGACATCATGCTGACGTCATGCTAACATCATCAGATGACGTCATGCTGACGTCAGCATAGGGGTTAGGGTGCGTGGAGCGCGTGTGGCGCGTGGGGCGCGTGGAGGAAAGTCAGACATGCGCCGTCAGGCGCGTGTGCGCGTGGCCGCACGTGGGGAAGCTTCTTTTGGCGCGTGAGGGCACGTGGAAGCTCAGAATTGGGTGATTTTGGTGCCGTTGGATTCGTCTTTTCGAGATGCTTCTAATGGTATATTATATGATATTTTATGAAATTGTTTCGAACTGTTTATAGCTGATAGAAGTGTTTTTAACCTATTTTTGACCGTTTGAATTGCTTTTAAGTGCTTCATGTGATACATAGAGATGTATATTGCTTAGACTAATATACTAGATGATGTAAAATGCCTACCTTGATGTTTATTCATGTTTATATATGTGATATATGCTTAGTTTATCATGCGATGATAGATTTAGGTGAGCTTAAATGAATATAAGGCATTTGTTAGACAACCTAGTATAGTGAAATTGTTTCATAACCTTAAGAATAATATTATGAATACAATCATGAGATTCTTGTGTTTATGAAACACGTAATTGAATATGAATTTTTAATATGAGTGAGGACGATTCTGTCAACAACAGATTTCTATCTGTAAGAAAGGGTTATTAAGTGACGCCTCTTGACAATGCTCCACCCGATCTGGGAATCATCTGATTATTGATTATTGATTTGAAATATTTAATTTAAAAGGAAGAATCTCTTTATAATATGATTATGATTGTAACGTAATATAATCCCTCTAAAATTAAATAATATCAAGTAGTAATTGGCCAATGACACAACGGGCTTGTGTCGGTAGTAGCCTTCCAACATGATAGAAAAGTAGTTCTTATTTTTGAATGATTGTCGGTTCGTGCTACAGCCGAGGGCTTTGATTTCGAAATAAGAAATATTTGTCTATTATATAGTGATGTGTACATTGAATAAGAATCTAAAGGTCGGTACGTTCTACAGCCGTGGGCCGTTCGGGACTGATTCAATTGTACGAAATGTTGGGTTCGACTTGACTTAGAATATTGAGTTTGTCGTGCACAGCCGTGACTCAATTATTCAAGAGGCTAAAGTTTGATTAGGGAATAACATAAGATGTAATTGACAAGAGTTGTCTGCCTATTGAACATTACATGGCGTTTCGTGCCACAGCCGGGGTTGTGTAATGGAATGTAGGATCCCTATTCCCACTAGCATTATGAATGCTTAATTTTTCACGAAGGGGATTGAATAAATTAGGTAAACTAGTGGGAGCCACTTATGAATAAAGACCCGATTCATATAGTATTTTAAAATGAAATCGAATATTTGCTAAGTGTTGTTATGTGTTTACCATTTACAGATTTACAATATACATTATGTCTTTTGTACTATCACTCAGGAGCATACTGGATGCTCACAAGTTGACTGGTCCTAATTATGCTGACTGGCTTCGAAACTTGAGAATTGTTCTCATATTTGAGAAGCTGGAATACGTGATTGACTCACCTAAGCCTACTGAACCTGCTAGCGATGCGCATAATGATGAACATGTTGTGTATCGTAAGTGGATAGATGATGTAAATGTTGCTCAATGCATCATGCTAGCTTCCATGAACATTGAGCTACAGAAGCAACATGAGCATATGGATGCTCACACTATCCTCATGCATCTACAAGAGTTGTATGATGTGGCGGGGAGGACAGCTCGATATGAGATATCGAAGGAGTTGTTCGGTTGTAGGATGTCTGAGGGATCATCTATGAATGACCATGTACTTAAGATGATCAATTTGATTGAACATCTTGGACAACTTGGTTTCGCCAAGGGTGGGGAGCTGAGCCAAGACTTGGTCTTGCAATCGCTTTCGAGTTCGTTCTCGCAGTTTGTTGTGAACTTTCACATGAATAAGTTGGATGTTAGCCTGCCTGAACTCCACAACATGTTGAAGACTGCGGAATCGAATTTTCCCCTAAGAAGAGTTCTGTTCTTCTAATTGGTGAAGGTTCCAATCCTAAGAAAAGGAAGAGGAACCCTTCCAAGAAGAAGAAAGTAGGTGAGAAAATGCCGGTTCCACCAAAAGCTGAAGACCCCAAGAGCAAAGTTATTTGCTTTTACTGTAACAAGATGGGGCACTGGAAGAGGAACTGCAAGGTTTACCTTGCAGAATTGAAGAAGAAGAAGGGTAGTGAGACTGCCGCTTTTGATTCAGGTATGTTCATGATAGAAGTGAATATGTCATTAAGCCAAATTTCTACTTGGGTATTAGATACCGCCTATGGTTCTGACATCTGCAATTCGTTGCAGGGACTAAGGAGAAGTAGGACTCTTGAGGAAGATGAGGTGATTCTACTGATGGAAAATGGAGCAAGAGTTGCTGCTGAAGATGTAGAATCATTTCATTTACATATGCCTGCGGGCAAGACTATAGTTTTTAAATAATTGTTATTTTGTTCCCTCGATTGTGAGGAATATTATTCCCATGTTAGACTTGGCTGGATTTTCATTTATTATTGAGAATAATGAATGTTCTATTCTTAGAGATAATATTCTTTATGGACGTGGTACTTTAAATAATGGTCTGTATAAATGTGACATAATTTACTTCAGATTGAACAAACTAATAAAAGAAAAGGGATGATGAAAATCTCACTTCATTGTGGCACTGTAGTCTCCATTTAGTGGACATGAAGAGAGGGCTGCAAATTTGCTAGGAATGGTACACACAGATGTATGTGGACTAATGTTTACGCAAGCCATAGGTGGATTTTCAAACTTCATTACTTTCATGGATAATAGATCTATATTCGGATATGTGTTTGATGAAACACAAGTCTGAAGCCTTTGAAAAGTTCAAAGAGTATAAGTATGAAGTGGAGAAACAAACCAAACATAGTATTATAATTCTTCGATTAGATCGAGGTGGTGAATACTTGAATGGAGAGTTTCTGGATTATCTCAAAGTAAATGGTATAGTCTCCCAGTGGACGCCTCCAGAATGGTATCTGAAAGGAGAAATCGAACTTTGTTAGACATAGTTCGGTCCATGATGAGCTATGCAAATCTTCCAGTATTCCTATGGGGTTATGCATTGGAAACCTCAGCATATTTACTGAATAAGGTGCCTTCCAAATCTGTTCCTCAAACTCCGTATGAGATATGGAAAGTAAGGAAACCGAGTCTTAAACACGTTAAGATTTGGGGATGTCCAGCTTATGTCAAGAAAGTTGACCCAGATAAGCTGGAATATCGATCCGTAAAATGTAGTTTTATGGGATATCCTAAAGAGACTTTAGGGTATTACTTTTACACCGATCATCGGGTGTTTGTCTCCAGACATGCTACCTTCTTGGAAAAGGAGTTTATCCTTGAAGGAAACAGTGGGAGCAAAATCGAACTTGATGAAGTTCAAGAAGCACAAACTACTACGGATCAAATGGAAACACCTGTTCTGACTGAACAACCTTTTATGGAACAGCCCATTCATAGAACAGGGAGAGTGTCTCACCAACCTGAGAGGTAATATGGCCTTGTCATTAAGAATGACAATGAGTTGTCGATCATTGATAATGACGACCATGTGACCTATAATGAGGCTATGAGTAGTGTTGACTCAGAGAAATGGTAAAGTGCCATAAAATCCGGAATGGAATCTATGTATACGATATACGATAGAATGATTAGAGCAGATGGGCAGGTGTAGACCTATAAGGCCAGGCTTTTGGCAAAAGGATTCAAACAAAGGCAATGGATTGACTTTGATGAAACCTTTTACCTGTAGCCCTGTTAAAATCAGTTCGGATTTTGTTTGCGATTGCTGCTTACTACGACTATGAAATCTGGCAAATGGCCAGATGGTTTTCTTTCCAAGAGAAATGAAAACCTAGTGTGTAAGTTGCTGTGAACCATATGTGGTTTAAAGCAAGCTTCACGTAGATGGAACATCCATTTTGATGAGACAATCAAAGAGTTTGGTTTTATTGAAAAACGAAGATGAACCATGCGTCTACAAAAGGGTTAGTGGGAGCGCGGTAACATTTCTTGTATTGTATTGAAATAGAGTTGACACACATAACAGCAGAGCAGACCCACTCACAAAGCTACTTTCTGAAAGTCACTTTGATCGTCATAAAGACTAGATGGGTATTAGATACCAGAGTGATTGGCTTTAGTACAAGTGGGAGATTGAAAGGAATACGTCCTAAGTCCAATCATGTATTAGGATTTAGGAATAACTTCATGTGTAATCTGTTTTGATTTCATTGATATTAATAAAAGACTTGTTTTGTTTTTATTACGGGCTTTATCTATTTAAGTGTTTAAATAAGATATACCATAGTTTAGAGTAAAGCTTTTTATGGATTATGATGAGATCATAATAATGAGACCTAAAAGATGATAACTCTAAACTTAAATAGTTCCTGGTCGTAGGATTACTAACTGGTAATTAATAATCCGCAGAGATCGGTACATACTATGCTTGCTTCATTATGAAGGATGTCTGTTCTCATAGACATTTGTGTGGTGACACTATAGCTAGTATGTAGGTGCTTATTATAGAATAAGTTCACTAAACATGACTCACCCAGCTGAACAACTGATGGAGTTCACTCACGTGTCAGCAGTTGTTCACATAATGATAGTTGTACAAGTATCCTTAGACTTGAGGTCATCATAGTCATCTTGTGTACACTGAACTATGCTTTGGTTTAGTTCTTAGTCTCCAGGGACAATTATTAGGGCTCTACTGGGTATAGGAATTTGTACACGAAGATAGTGTATGATCAATAAAAGATTCACCCCTTCCAGTGAAGGAAGAGAATGTTCAAGGCTGATCCACTTATGCTAGTTCAGGAATCTCTGACCACAGTGAATGAAATTAGAAAGGAGTTTCTAATTTGCATAGAACTAAGCATAGTAAATGGTAAGCAAGCGATTAAATTAGATAGGCTTGACATGAGATCCATGCCTTGTATTTAATCGGGACATTGTAGGATAGAAGGAGTTTATTGTACGGTAACTATTCACCGAATAGGTTCTTGGTATTCTAAGCAGTGAATTCATATTATCCGGATAGTCGCGATATGCTCAGAAGTATCCCTCACGATGTAGAATAAATGTGAAAAATTAATTAATCATATTTAATAAATTAGAGAATTTATATAAATAATGATAAAATAGTTTTATTATTATTTATATCTACTACCGGCTTAATATTGAACCTACAGGGTCACACCATAAAAAGAGAATGATTTAATGGTGGAGGAATTAATTAATAATGGCTAATAATTATTTATTTGTGAAATAAATAATTAATTGGCAAATTTAATAATTGATTAAATGAGATTTAATTGATTATAAATTAATTAAGAAAAGTTCTTAATATTATTAATTAAGGATTTATTTTTTTGGAAATTAAATCAAGAGAGAGAATTATTTCTAAAGTGTTTAGAAAAAGGATTAATAATTAAAAGGTGTTTTAATTATTAATGAGAATAATAAATGGGATGATAATAATAATATTTATGGGAAAATTTCAGCTGAAAATTTTGCCTATAAATATACTATTATAAACCCTATTTTTATTCTAACTGCAAAATTTTATAAAACCTATTTCTCTCCTCCTCCTCCTCTTTAACGTCGTTTTCTTGGTGGATACCGGTGGAGTGCTTCACGTTTGAGGAGCAGCTGCTAAGGATCTCCGATCGTTGCTTTTGGATCGCATATTAAAGGTTAGTGTTCGATTCATATGTTTTTACCACGATTTATATGCTTTTATTTGGATTTTGTATGTGTAAAAGTGTTTTATCATGCCTCCGCTGCGATTAAAATCCAACAACATCCTTTCCATTAGGACATGATATTAATTGATCCAGATCAAAGTCAAATAGTCAAACCAGCTAAATTATTTTCAATACTATTTATAAAAGATATATTCCATTATTCTAAAAACATCAAAATTATATTTCATGAAATATATCTCTAAGGCAATTTGATCAAATAAGAAATATCAAGTTATGATATTTTTTAGATCACAGTTGCAACATCAATAAGGCAACAAACTCGAATAAGGAATATATCCGAAATATTCTTAAGAGATCTCGTGCTAAATCAAAAATATTTTACTCTTCGCTCCTAAATATATTTTACATCCTTCAAAAGAGTTTTTATTCAAAGTTTATTAATAATCATGGTTGAAGTATTAATATCCATTTTTATACCCATTTTGTGTGTTCGTAAAGTAATTTTTTTCCGTTTCGTAAAATCAACATTTCTCGGAGAAAATTATTCAAAAATAATCAAAAATATTTCCCACCACTCAAATACATTTTATATATTAGAAAATATATTTTAAGTATCTATACAAGTCAAAACTTTGGTCAAAATATCCATCTCTTTCATTCCAAGACCAATAGTATGTTTATTCGGAAGTAAAGGCTGACAGAACCGCTTTAAATCTAAATAAATACTTCCACATACTAGAATAGATCACTTAAATGGTATTTTATATGCATGGTAAAAATTCGTAGCGTTTCGAGAATTTTTGTCCGGGCACAAATTTCGAGGTAGTTGGTCCTACAGTTGACCACGTTTGACCTAGCTACCATTGACCATTATTGACCAAACTTTACAGGACAACATTTTATAATATTTAGGTAATTATCATATTTTTTATAATATTTATTTAAGATTTTTTGGGATGGTCATAATTAACGGTGTTTAATCCTTAATTAAAGTACTTAAAGAATGATTAAAAGAAAAGGAAAATATATATTTAATATATATATCAACTGAGATTTGAATGAATACTAGCTTGTGCTTCCTTCCCACTTTCAAAGAAACACAACCTACTTGCCAGGTCATCAATGCATGTGATACACTCCATCCACCATCCACTCCTTCTCAAATCTTAACCATTCATTCCACCACACTTCCTCTATAAATAAACCCCCACCCCAACCCATTTAAAAAAAGCTAAAGAGCCAAATACTTGCTGGGAATTTTTCAAGAAGTGTCTCTCTTCATCTCTTTCAAATTCTATACACACACTTTATAACGACTCGTGTATTTTTGTTTTATTTAAATGTGTAATTATGGAAATTATTAAATAAATAAAATATGTGTATTGGTTTTAACCACTATGTGTTATTTGATTATTATCTATGTGTGATTTATGGTGTACCGTGTTGTCCGTAATTAAATATGGAGTTGTATCGAATGGTTTCACTTTTAAAAGTAAATTTAATGTAAATTTATTTGCATAAATGTTTGGAGTGTCTTTAAAATTGTTTTTATGCATTTATAATTACAATAAATATTTTTGGGACTTTACAAAATTTAGAAATCAATATTTCATTAATTATTTAACCTTATATGATTTTCTGATTGTATTTGTTTGTCAAATCTATATTTAATTCCAGAATTCTTCAAAAATTATGAAACCCGTATTTATTAAAGTTTGGAATATTCCAAGAATTTTAAAATTATTTCGGAAATTTTTGGGATTAATCTCATTCACGTGTTGATTCGTTTAATTGATAAAAGCGTGTATAAATTACATATTATAAATTATTTTAAAATTACGAAATTTATGTTTTTATAAACTTCGGGATATTGGTAATCTTTTAAAACTATTTTCGTGATTTTTCGAGTTTGTTTTACTCGCAACTCGATTCGTAACATTCGAATTTCAGAATGAATTTATGCTAGCAGCCGGTAGTAAGGACACGTGTTTGGGTTTTATGCATTCAGAGACACGTGTCATTGTTTCACTTGTAAAATGAATTAGAAAAAAAAAAAAACAAAACAACCACCACCACAGCACCGCCTTCATGTTCTCTGTGGTATCAATTGTGGTGGGGGTTCAATCTCTCCAATCTCATTCCTCTCGATTCCCCCTTTTCTCTTCTCTGACTTCCTGTTGTCCCCAGTTGTTTTCGGGTAATTACCCCACTGCCGCCTTGTTTCCCGATTCATTTTCCGATTGATTGTCGGATGTGTTCTTGCTTATTTGTTGTATATACATACACATATATGTGTTAAATATGTATGATATGTGTGTGCAATTACTTGGTGCTACTGTGCTGCTGTTTGTTTTATTATTATTCCCGACCACCTCCATGATTTTCTCCGCCGAGGTGGTCGGCGTGCGTGTGATCCACGTGCGCACTTTCCCGTGGTGTAGCTGTTACTGTATTACTTTTACGGTTTTGGTCGGCGTGCGTGTGATCCACGTGCGCGCTTTCCCGTGGTGTAGCTGTTACTGTATTACTTTTACAGTTTTGGCTGTGCGTGTATTGTGTTGGATTTTAAAAATTCTCTGCAGAAATTTTATAGAATATTTTGGTGATATTAATTGAAATGCGTGCGAGAAATTAATAAATAATTGGTAGAATTCGTGTCGGAGACCCGAATTAATCGGGTACCCGTGGATTTTACAGCCGTCCGTGATGAATTTCGACGAGCGGACGGTGGACGATGATGATGTTTATCTGAGTCCTAATATTTTAAAATAAATAAATATAAAAACGCCAATAATAATAATAATTTAGTTTGGATCGGTGGTTGGGATATAGGAAATGGATTTCGGTTGTGATATTAGTGGAATTAATTGTTGAATTGTGATTGTGGACGTCGTTTGTGTTTGATGGGTAGTCCAATAAACGAAGGAGACGCTGCCCGATTTTCAGGAGCGTATCCAGTGAAATATCGGAACTACCACTCAAATGTAAAGAGTTATATAGTCATGAATAAATATTTTGTAAAATATAATGGACAACTTATTTCCTAAAACGATGAGTATATGTGTTTTTTGAAAACGAATTTTTAATCGAGATTTGAGTATATGAATCCTGTATGTTACCTGTACTATAGTAATGTATATAAGTACGAGTCTGGATTGTTATCTTTGGGTAGAATTGGTATTGAGGATATGTCAAGCATACCTGGTCCTCTAATGTAGGGTATTTTGACTCTGTAGGTTCTAGTTGAAGGATTCCAGAAGTGATATCGAACTAAAGATAACCTAGTGATCAGTTGTCAAGTGTAGCGAGGTTCCAAGCGAAGGACCCGAACATTGAAGTCGGATCCAGAATTGTCTGATAGTAAGGCGATAAAGCCGAGCGTCCAAGTTAGTCCAAGGTCAATCAGAGATAGTCGTAAACTCTGCAAGGAAAGTACCCTGGCCATTCTTTTATGGTTCAGTACGTATGAATAGCTAAATGTTTTATTCTCGTAATGGAACATAAACGTTTTAAGTTACGTATCCCCTGTAATTATAAATCACTATTTTCAATCTATTTTGGGGAAAAGTAACTTCTAAAAGCACCTATCTCTAAACGTGATTAAAATGAAAAGAAGTTTTGAATAGTGTGTTGTGACAGAATGGTTTTAAAAAGAGATAGGTGACAGTGATTTTGAAAACAGGATAAAGAGACTGTTTTAATCCACCTATGCCGATGTCGTGGAATGTTTTGATCCACCTATATCGTGGAACTTTGGAAAGAGGAAAAAAGGAATTCAGTTGATCTATTGGAATTGAGTAGGCGTAAGTGGCTAATTGGGTTGGGCATTCTGTTTAACTGATTATCCAGCATTGGGGAAAAGACCTAGCTAGTCTTTTCCCAAGTTTCAGAACACATTCTTTATTCTGGATGGCCGTTAGTCGCTGTCCGGTGAGGGTAGACGGATCAGCTATCTTCACCCGTTAAACGTCCAATAGATTTGATTGATTCAGTTTTGAAATCGTTAAAAAATCAACTTGTTGAAATAAATGATTTGGAAATGAAATAGCATACTAAGATTTAACTCTGGTTTTTACACACAGCACACGAATGATGTTATTGTTTTACGGAGCATGCTAGTTTTGAATATCCAGTTATGAATGTTTACCATGTTTTGCAAATGAGCTATAATCTCTGTTCCTGTCACTGTCTTATCATAAATTTCTTTAATTGTTATTCATATAGTGGTACTGCTGAGCAATTGATTGCTCACCCATGCAGAATGTTTTATATATTTATTGTAGATGCCTAGGAGATTCTTTCTCGGTAGTCAGGGCAGAGTTCCAGTGCCTTCCGTGTCAGGCTCCTCTGAGGTAGTTGTGTTGGACCAAGGATGGTCTGTTGAGTTACAGTATTAAGATAGTGTGGTTCATATTGTTTATAGTAGGTTGGTTTGTAATAGCTTTAACCTGAATCATACTTAAACCTGGAAAAGGTCTTGGAGAAGGGATCGTAGTTATATATTATTAATAATTTGGATTTTATTGTGTTTATTTTTGTTGTTGTGGTTGACGTCAACTCCTGACCCGGGGGTTGAGACCGTCACAATTGGTATCAGAGCTACAGGTTTGAGTCCCTGATTTAGGTTCAGAAGAGAGTCAAAAGAATGTAGGAAGGTTTCTAGATGAATGTGTTTCAGCAACTCAATCAGAGGAGTGAGTCTATGAGTTCAGTCAAGGGTTTCAGAAACGTAACCCAGACGTTTATTGAGGATTGGCTGGAACTTCCCTAACCTAGAGTACGTTTCCTTCGTATATGTATTATTAGTAATGTTCGATAGAGATTTCTAGTTTTCCTCTCGAGAAAAACGAGTTTGATCACGAGAATTCAGCTTCTGTGCGGATCCTTGGTGTGTCAGCTATAGAGACATCCATATTATCCATAAATATAGCATTTTCGATGTCAAGGAATGTTGATGGACCAAGTGTGCGACCTCGGTGAATTCAGATGGAATAAAAATAGTCAGTGGCTTCTATGACAGCCCAGTCTCGTAATAAATGGAGATTAGTATTGCGGTTTATATCTTGAACCTTATACCTCTTCCTTGAGACGTATTTTGCTTCCAAATTTATTGTTACTATCCCATAAATTGCTTATTTTTCCTATGAAAAGGTTATACCACTTAGAACATCTTATAATGGCTTGAATTGATGTCTTGAAATCAAGTATTTTGTGTATTTGATGCGTTTTTCTAGTGTTTGTGCATTTCAGGGTATTACTTGCATTTTGGGGACATTTCATCAAGAATAAGCCTTAGTATGTGTTTCGCATTGCAAGTGGGAAGATAGGAGCAGAATGCAGCAAAGAACGGGAGCAGATTAGCAATTTTTCCAGAAGGTGTTGGGCGCCCGCTCAGCCTGGCTGGGCGGCCGCTCAGGAAGCTGGGCCCCCGCTCAGGATTGCTAGGCGGCCGCTGAGGGACGTAATTTTTAATTCTGATTTTTAGAGTTCTTGTTCTGCTGGACTTCTGACTTCTTAGATGGCTGGGTTTTGTGGGGCTTCTATATAAGTAGTTTTCAGAGACGTTTCACGTGTGTTGAATCATGGTGTTAATCGAGGAGCAATGAGATAAGGAAGAAGACCATTTTAGCACATCACAACGAAGAGGAAGCATAGTTTCTTGTGATTCTTCTAATCGTTGTAACAGTGGATGCTAGTTTTTTTTCGTGTGTTATTATCATGTTTTCATGTGAACCCATGGTGATGATGAGTTCAATCATGGGCTAATCGTGATCATGGGGTCGTAACGGATTTGCTATGGAATTCTTTAGTTAATTGTTTAATACCTTAGTGTGTGATGATTGTATGATATCTAGTTTTGGTTGTGCTTATTCGTCTTATGTGCGTCGCGAACATATAAGATAGGGTGTTAATCTCTTGTGAAGCGACGGTGGATCTTGAGATTTAGAACTTGCCATGCTAGCATAGGTTCATGTATGTGTATGCATGATTAGTGGGTAACTCTAACCGTTTTACTTGCCCTGTGTAATCATAAGGAATAACTTGTGCTTAAATCGTTATGTTGTCAAATTCTGTAGACATATATGGTCTCAACATAATTGATGACTATTCAACTTCTATCTTAATTGTGGATGCTTGGTAGAATGGTATTGGTACAACGAAAGTTGGCTTTTATCAGTTTAGTGTTGTTCGATTAATATCATCACCGTTATAAGCTAAGGGTAATAACAATAATTATTGAAGGAAGTAGTAATGAAGTTATGATCTCATGTGTGTTTAATATTGTTAATTATAGTGTCTGTTAAGTGTTAAAATCTCGTAGTTAATTCTAGTTAATAATTAGTTAATCAATTCTATGTGTTATTGTCTTATCATTGAGAAGTAATCATACATTGGTGAGTGAGTGTTAATTGAGCATAATTAGTCTGAGTCACTGTGGGAATGAACTAGAAAATATTCTATATTACTCGCGAACGCGTATACTTGCGTGTATATTAGCGCGTGTTTTCCACCCTAACAAGTTTTTGGCGCCGCTGCCGGGGACTCGGCGTATTTGTTTAGTTTAAGCATTTACCATCAGTGGTCATTAGGACTCATTGATTAAAACGTGTTACTTATCGTTCTCGTACTCGCAAGAGGACTTTAGATACGGCTGAGGAGACATACTCAGTTCTTGATATTCCAGAGAAGATAGATTTTGAAGATTCGGATAAAGAGAGTGAGCAGAAAGAACCAGTAATCATGGGTGATCGTATAGTTCCAGCAGATCCAGCTCTTATGGACTTTTCTCGGCCTAAAATTGATGACATCCAGTCAAGCATTCTTCATCCGGCTATTCAGGCTAACACTTTTGAAATCAAGCCGGGCACTATTCAGATGGTGCAGAATTCTGTTTCTTTCGGAGGTGCTGCAACTGAAGACCCCAACATGCACATCAGGAATTTTGTCGAGATCTGTAGTACTTTCAAATATAATGGCGCGACTGATGAGGCTATCAAGCTGAGGCTTTTGCCATTCTCTCTGAGGGATAAAGCTAAGGACTAGTTACATTCTGAACCAGCTGGGTCCATCACTACTTGGCAAGATCTTGCGCAAAAGTTTCTGGTAAAGTTCTATCCAATGGCAAAGACTGCAGCTATGAGGAGGGCTCTTACTCAGTTTGCGCAGCAGCCTACAGAATCTATATGCGAAGCTTGGGAGCGTTGAAAAGAGATGTTGAGAAAGTGTCCACACCATGGTATGCCTAACTGGATGGTGATCACTGGTTTCTATAATGGTTTGGGGGCCCAATCTCGACCCATGCTCGATGCAGCAGCTGGAGGCGCTTTGTGGGCCAAAAGCTATACTGAGGCTCATAATCTTATTGAAACTATGGCTGTAAATGAGCATCAAAACCCAACCCAAAGGATGATGCAGCTACAGCTATTACAGCGCAGCTCCAAGCGCTATCTATGAAGGTCGATTCTTTAGCCACCTATGGCGTCAATCAGATAGCTATGGTCTGTGAGCTTTGTGTAGGTTCTCATGCTATGGATCAGTGTTCTCTTGTTAATGAATCTGTTCAGTATGTGAATAATTATCAGCGACCGGAGCAGCCTGTGCCAGCTACTTATCATCCCAACAACAGAAATCATCCCAATTTCAGCTGGAGCAATACTCAGAATGTTATTCAACAACCATATCAGCAAGGCGTAAGTAAACAGTTTAATCCACCCGGATTCCAGCAACCACAGCAGTATGCTCAAAGGCAATCATATCCTCAACAAGGAGGTGATGCTCCACCTTCTAGTGCTGATTTCGAGGAACTCAAGCTATTGTGCAAAAGTCAGGCTGTTTCTATCAAGACCTTAGAAAATCAAATCGGTAAAATAGCCAATGCAGTGCTAAATCGTCAACCTGGCACACTTCCCAGTGATACTGAAGTGCCAGACAGGAAGGAAGCTAAAGAGCAAGTCAAGGCTATTACCTTAAGGTCTGGAAAAGTTGCTGATGTTGAGAAAGCAAAAGACGGAGAAGCTGAAGTTGTTGATGAAGAAGAGAAGCAAAAGGAGAAAGCGGCGGAACCAAGGAAGACTACTATTGAACATACTCTGCCTGAGGGTAATATAGGGGAGAAATAGCTCTATCCTCCACTACCTTTCCCTAAGAGATTGCAACAACAAAAACTGGATAAGCAGTTCGATAAGTTTCTGGAGGTGTTCAAGAAACTTCACATCAACATACCTTTCGCTGAGGCTCTAGAGCAAATGCCTAGTTATGCAAAATTCATGAAGAGTATTCTTTCAAGGAAGGTGAAACTGGATGACCTTGAGACCGTTGCTCTAACGGAAGAGTGCAGTGCTGTGCTGCAACAGAAATTACCTCCAAAGCTTAAAGATCCAGGTAGCTTCACCATTCCTTGCACCATTGGCAAGTTGACTTTTGATAAATGCACGTGCGATTTGGGAGCAAGTATCAATCTGATGCCGTTGTCTAGCTTTAAAAAGTTGAATTTTCCTGATCCAAAGCCCACCTACATGTCTCTACAATTGGCTGATCGTTCTATTACATATCCACGAGGCATAGTGGAGGACGTGTTAGTAAAGGTGGATAAGCTCTTCTTCCCTGCAGACTTTGTCATTTTGGATTTCGAGGAAGATAAGAAGATCCCCATAATCTTGGGAAGACCTTTCTTGGCTACAGGTCGTACCTTAATAGATGTGTAGAAAGGTGAACTTACTATGAGGGTGCAGGATCAGGATGTGACATTCAATGTATTCAAAGCAATGAAATTCCCTACGGAAGACGAGGAGTGCTTAAAGGTGGATTTGATTAATTCTGCGGTAACTTCAGAACTTGATCATATGCTAATGTCTGATGCATTAGAGAAAGCCTTAGTGGGGGAGTTTGACAGTGATGAAGAGGATGGCAATGAGCAACTACAATATCTAAATGCTTCTCCTTGGAGGCGAAAGCTAGACATGCCATTTGAATCTCTTGGTACTTTTGATCTCAAAAATGCTGAAGGAAAGCTCAAACCATCTACTGAGGAAGAACCTACTTTGGAGCTTAAACCATTGCCTGAACACTTGAGGTATGCCTTTTTAGGTGATGCATCTACTTTACCTGTTATTATTGCATCTAACCTTTCAGGTAGTGAGGAGGACAAGCTCTTGAGGATTTTAAGAGAATTCAAATCGGCTATTGGATGTACTATAGCAGATATCAAAGTGATCAGCCCTTCGTACTGCATGCATAAAATTCTACTAGAAGAAGGTACTAAGCCAACTGTTGAACAACAGCGAAGACTTAATCCTATCATGAAAGAAGTGGTGAAGAAAGAAATTCTGAAGTGGCTGAACGCAGGAATCATATATCCTATTTCTGACAGTTCTTGGGTGAGCCCCGTGCAATGTGTACCTAAGAAAGGAGGTATTACTGTGGTAACAAATGAGAAGAATGAGCTCATCCCCACTCGAACAGTCACAGGATGGAGGGTATGCATGGATTACAAAAAGTTGAACAAGGCCACGAGAAAGGATTACTTCCCTCTTCCATTTATTGATCAGATGCTTGATAGGTTGGCCGGTCATGAGTATTATTATCTTCTGGATGGCTATTCGGGGTATAATCAGATTTGCATTGTACAAGAGGATCAAGAAAAGACTACCTTCACTTGTCCATTTGGCGCATTCATTTTCGCAGAGTTTTGTTTGGCTTATGTGGCGCACCTACCACTTTTCAGAGATGTATGATGGCTATATTCTCAGATATGATTGGAAATAATGTCGAAGTGTTCATGGACGACTTCTCCATCTTTGGACATTCGTATAATGAATCTTTGAATAATCTTCGTGTCGTGCTCAAAAGGTGTGTGGAAACTAATTTGGTGCTCGATTGGGAAAAATGTCACTTTATGGTGCGTGAAGGCATTATTCATGGGCATAAGGTCTCTAGCAAGGGTCTTGAGGTGGACCAAGCCAAGGTGGGAGTGATTGAGAATCTTCCACCACTATTTCTGTGAAAGGAATCCGTAGTTTTCTTGGTCATGCGGGTTTTTTATCGGCGTTTCATTAAGGACTTCTCGAAGATATCTAAGCCGTTGTGTAATTTGCTTGAGAAGGATGTGCCTTTCAAATTTGATGATGAATGCTTGGCGGCATTCGAGACTCTCAAGAAGAGTTTGATAACTGCACCAGTTATTACGACACTTGATTGGACAGATTGTTTTGAGATGATGTGTGGTGCGAGTGATTATGCAGTGGGAGCAGTTCTTGGGCAGAACAAGAATAATCTTTTTCATGTGGTCTACTATGCTAGTAAGACTCTAAATGGAGCTCAAATGAACTACACCACTACTGAGAAGTAGCTCTTGGCTATAGTCTTTGGTTTCGAAAAATTTCGATCTTATCTGCTTGGGACAAAGGTGACAGTATTCACTGATCATGTGGCCATTCGCTATTTTGTTTCCAAGAAGGATTCGAAGCCTAGACTTATTCGTTGGGTGCTCTTGGTACAGGAATTTGAGTTAGAGATCAAGGATCGAAAAGGTACTGAGAATCAAGTAGCTGGCCATCTCTCTAAATTGGAGAATCCCGATTCTACTTCACATGATAAGACATTGATCAACTAATCTTTTCCGGATGAGCAGTTGTTCGCAGTTCAGGAGGAAGAGCCATGGTTCACAGATATTATGAACTATCTTGTCAGCAATATAATGCCTCCTAATATGAATACAGCTCAAAAGAAGAAGTTTCTATATGAGGTGAAGTGGTACATGTGGGATGAACCGTATTTTTTTAGACAAGGAGCTGACCAGATCATCAGGAGATGTATTCCATTCTTGTGAGACGGAGGGGATATTACGAGACTGCCACTCCACAGTTTATGGTGGACATTATGGTGGTGAAAAGACAGCAGCTCGTATTCTGCAAGCAGGTTTTTTCTGGCCTACTTTGTTTAAGGATGCACATCAGTTCGTTTTAAGGTGTGATCGTTGCCAAAGAGTGGGGAATCTTTCGAGGAAGGATGAGATGCCGTTAAATGTGATGCTTGAAGTCAAGGTCTTTAATGTTTGGGGAATCGATTTCATTGGACCATTTGTCTCATCCTATAATAATCATTACATCTTGCTGGCAGTCGATTATGTCTCTAAATGGGTAGAATTCAAGGCTCTACCGACAAATGATGCAAATGTAGTGTTGAATTTTTTTCATAAGCAGATTTTCACAAGGTTTGGAATGCCACGAGTAATCATAAGTGATGAGGGGTCGCATTTCTGCAACCATAAGTTCACTTCTATGATGCAGCGCTGTAATATGAATCATCATGCTGCTACTGCCTATCATCTGCAAACGAATGGTCAAGCGGAAGTGTCTAATAGAGAGATCAAGCGCATTCTAGAGAAAGTTGTTTTCCGTCAAGGAAGGATTGGTCTTTAAAGCTCGATGAAGCTATTTGGGCTTATAGAATGGCATACAAGACTCCACTTGGGATGTCCCCGTTTCAACTTGTTTATGGTAAGGGATGTCATTTACCTGCGGAGCTTGAGCATAAGCCTTATTGGGCATTAAAGAAGTTGAACCTTGATCTAGATGCAGCTGGGAAGAAGTGAATGCTTCAGTTAAATGAACTTGATGAATTTCGACTCCAAGTGTACGAGAATAACCAAATGTACAAGGAAAAAGTGAAAAGGTGGCATGACAGGAAGCTATATCCTAAGTCATTTGTGCCGGGGCAGCAAGTTCTTTTATTCAACTCTCGTCTCCGACTTTTATACCACTTAGAACGTCTTATAATCGCTTGAATTGATGTCTTGAAATCAAGTATTTTGTGTATTTGATGCGTTTTTCTAGTGTTTGTGCATTTCAGGATATTACTTGCATTTGTGGGGAGATTTCATCAAGAATAAGCCTTAGTATGTGTTTGACATTGCAAGTGGGCAGATAGGAGCAGAATGTAGCAAAGAACGGGAGCAGATTAGCAATTTTTCCAGAAAGGTGTTGGGCGCCCGCTTATCCTGGTTGGGCGGCCGCTCAGGTTGTTGGGCGCCCGCTCAGGATTGCTGGGTGGCCGCTCAGGAACGTAATTCTTAATTCTGATTTTTAGAGTTCTTGTTCTGCTGGACTTCTGACTTCTTAGATGGCTGGGTTTTGTGGGGCTTCTATATAAGTAGTTTTCAGAGACGTTTCACGTGTGTTGAATCGTGGTATTAATCGAGGAGCAAGGAGATAAGGAAGAAGACCATTTTAGCACATCGCAATGAAGAGGAAGCATAGTTTCTTGTGATTTTTTTATTCGTTGTAACAATGGATGCTAGTTTTCTCTGCAACTGTAAGTTCACTTCTATGATGCAGCTCTACAATGTGAATCATCGTGTTGCTACTGCCTATCATCCGCAAACGAATGGTCAAGCGGAAGTGTCTAATAGAGAGATCAAGCGCATTCTAGAGAAAGTTGTTTGTCCATCAAGGAAGGATTGGTCTTTAAAGCTCGATGAAGCTGTTTGGGCTTATAGAACAACATAAAAGACTCCACTTGGGATGTCCCTGTTTCAACTGGTTTATGGTAAGGAATGTCATTTACCTGCGCAGCTTGAGCATAAGGCTTATTGGGCATTGAAGAAGTTGAACCTTGATCTAGATGCAGCTGGGAAAAAGTGAATGCTTTAGTTAAATGAACTTGATGAATTTCGACTCCAAGCGTACGAGAACAACAAAATGTACAAGGAAAAAGTGAAAAGGTGGAACGACAGGAAGCTATATCCTAAGTCA
This sequence comes from Apium graveolens, assembly GCF_009905375.1. Classification (NCBI taxonomy): domain Eukaryota; kingdom Viridiplantae; phylum Streptophyta; class Magnoliopsida; order Apiales; family Apiaceae; genus Apium; species Apium graveolens. The sequence continues at coordinate 173,438,879 of NC_133651.1, forward strand.
TTTATGTCGGGGTAGCAAGTTCTTTTATTCAAGTCTTGTCTCCGACTTTTTCCTGGAAAGTTGAAATTAAGGTGGTCCGGACCTTCTATTGTCAAAACTGTGTTTCCACATGGAGCGGTGGAGATTTATAATAATGATCCGGGCCAAGCATTCAAGGTTAATGGTCAGCGTTTAAAGCATTACTATGGGGACACGGAAAACCGGGAAGTGGTTAGTGCCATTTTATTATCAACTTGAGCAAGGTACGCTACGTCAAGCTAATGACGTAAAAGAAGCGCTTTTTGGGAGGAAACTCAAGATTTGTAGTTATAGGAACCCTTAGAAATCAGTAACCTATCAAAAACAAAAAAAAATCAGAAGAAAAGGGCAAGAAAAAAAATTCCAGTCACCATCTGGGCGCCCGCTCAGCTTTGCTGAGCGGCCGCCCAGGATGCCGGGCGCCTGCTCAGCTTAGCTGGGCGGCCGCTCAGCTCCCGAATTCCTGAAAAAAAATTTAGCCTTATAAAAATCCAAAAAAAAACACAACCCACTACCCACGAATCCTTTTCCTATAAACCCACGTTTTTAACCCTCAACCCCACTCCTAATCAAATTTTAACCCTAATCTTTACCCTATATATACATATGACTATTCCATATACTCTCCCATACACTTTCAACTTTAAAACTCTCTCTCATATTCCAAAACACAAATCTTAAACACTTTTTCTCAGTTTCAATGGCACCCAAGAGATCCAGGACTATTGATAGCAGCAGCACTGTTCCTACTGCTGATTATTCGAGGGGTACTGCTGCAAGACCTCATTTGTTTGATAGGGCTGCTGAGGAGGAGTATACTAGCCTTCTGGGTAAGCCGATTTTGAAGGAGAGGGGATTCTTACCATCGGGGTGGGATGGTGAGTTGTTGCCGATGATTGCTGAAAAGGGTTGGATTTCTTTTTGTGAATCGCCGGAGGCGGTTCCGATGAGTGTGGTTCGCGAGTTCTATGTGAACGCAAAGGCTGAAAAGAATGGGTTTACTGTTGTTCGTGGGTTAACGGTGGATTATCATCCTGAGGCGATTCGCCGTGTGATTGGGCAGCGATAGATGAAGCCCACGGAGGAGAATTGGAATGAGAAGCCCTCTGAGGAGTTTGATTTAGATTTGATTTGTGCTACTCTCTGTCAACCGGGCACTGTTTGGAAGTTCAAGACTGGGACTAATGAGTATCGTTCTTTTTCGGCGATTGCGATGAACAGGTATGCCCGTGCATGGAATGCCTTTATTTGTGCTAATATTCTGCCTACTTCACATGCACATGAGGTTACAGTTGAGCGAGTAAGGGTGTTATGGGGTATTTTGAATGAGGAGTATTATGTGGACCTTGGTGAGTTCATCTACCAAGGAATTCTGAAGTTTTTGAGGGGAGCGAAGCACATGAACATCCCTTATGCATCTACTGTCACGAAGCTATGCCGAGCAGTGGGAGTTCATTGGCCTTCTCACCAGCAGTTGCAGATGCCGGCCGCTCCTATTGATTCAGGGACTCTGAATGCGATGCAGGAGTGGACGGGTGGAGAGCCCGAGGAGCATGGGCTGGGTTATTGTCTTCCAGGAGGACGTCCAGCAGCTGGTGCTACCATGGCTAGGCTAGGTCGTGATGAGGCAGGCTCTTCTAGAGCTCGGGAGGGTGCTGGGATGGCTGATGCCCAGTATAGAAGGCTGTCAAGGAGGATGGACGAGACGCGGAGTAGGTTTGCTCAAGAGCTCACCCTTGCACTTGGGACTGCTTTTAGAGGACTTGGAGCTGACATCCAGTGGCCCGTTTCTGGTGAGGACTCTGCTTATCCGCATTCTGATACTCCACCCTCTGAGGGTGATGATGATGATTTCTCCGAGTAAGTATACCCTGTGTTCCTTTCTACTACCTTCACTGCGGACAGTGAAGATTTTAAGTTTGGGGGTGGTAGTTAAAGAATATTTTTGTGTGAGTGTCATATAGTTGTATATGCATGATAGTTTAGTTCATATTTTTTCCATATAGTTTTTTTTTTTATTTTATAGCTTTATTTATCATGTCATTTAGCTCATGCATTTACCATGATCCCTTTTGCGTTGCTTTACCAATTGATTTGTGATATTGATGCGAGTATAGTGATAGCATTAGAGTGATGTTGAGTCTTGTAGGATGACATGCATGCTAGAAATACTTGTAATTTTACTAAGTCTTAGAGAATGCTTAAGGACTAGATTGTTGTCATGGTTTGATGGTTTTTGAGGTTAATCTATTGATTATGCTTAGAATTTATAATAGGTTCTTAATGATAAAAGGCATGAATAGAAAAAAATTAGAGTAAAAATTGGAATTCATTGCTAATTGTGGCTAGGCGTCAAATGGCTAGTAGCCGGCTCGTATCTTTATGCGAGTAGTCTAGGGTTGAGCAAGATGGAGCGAAACGCACTTGCTCAGAAATTTGAAAAAAAATAATAAAAAAAAGAAAAAAAATAGAGAAAAAGAAGAAAAAAAGAAAATAATAATAATAATAATGAAATGTAAATAGTTAATGCATAATTGATCACGAGTGGGCTCTTTGGTATTCGAGTTATTAAGTTCTTAGGGGACTTTGTGCCTAGTGACCTAAGGTTTTTATAGTCTAGGATCCGCTAACCTAACGCTCGCTAAAGGGATGCCATTGTATAAGTCTTTTGTGGACCTCACTCATTGCACGGTCAAATAAGCATTTGTTGTTGTTGAATAAAAATCATGATTCCGTAATAAGCTCCGGTAATCTTGTAGTGTTATAAGTCATTTTGTGCCTAGAATTTATTCTTCGTATAATCATGTGATTACTTTGAGGGTAGTCGAGTTATGATAATTGATCTAGTTTCAAAGCATATCTGTTAAGCATCCGCACACACCACGTTTCTGGTTGTATGTTAGTTTGCATGATTTGATTGATCTTTATTCACCTAATTATGTTGAGATGTCATAAGTTGGTTGGTTTGGTCATAGTGAGGGGGATCGCTGCATTTCATATAGATTGCATTCATGCATGTTTTTGTTTTGTTTTTCAGTCTGTGACGCTTGAGGACAAGCATCAATTTAAGTTTGGGGGTGTGATAAGTGGCATTTTATACCACTTAGAACGTCTTATAATGGCTTGAATTGATATCTTAAAATCAAGTATTTTGTGTATTTGATGCGTTTTTCTAGTGTTTGTGCATTTCAGGGTATTACTTGCATTTACGGGGAGATTTCATCAAGAATAAGTCTTAGTATGTGTTTGACATTGCAAGTGGGAAGATAGGAGCAAAATGCAGCAAAGAACGGGAGCAGATTAGCAATTTTTCCAGAAAGGTGCTGGGCGCCCGCTCAGCCTGGCTGGGCGGCCGATCAGGAAGCTGGGCGCCCGTTCAGGATTGCTGGGTGGCCGCTCAGGGACGTAATTTTTAATTCTGATTTTTAGAGTTCTTGTTCTGCTGGACTTCTGACTTCTTAGATGGCTGGGTTTTGTGGGGCTTCTATATAAGTAGTTTTCAGAGACATTTCACGTGTGTTTAATCGTGGTATTAATCGAGGAGCAAGGAGATAAGGAAGAAGACCATTTTAGCACATCGCAACGAAGAGAAAGCATAGTTTCTTGTGATTCTTTTATACGTTGTAACAGTGGATGCTAGTTTTCTTTGCTTTGAACCTATTTACTCTTGTGACGTACTCTGGTTTAATATAAGTAGTTTTATTAATTATTCTCGTGTGTTATTATCATGTTTTCATGTGAACCCATGGTGGCGATGAGATCAATCATGGGCTAATCGTGATCATGGGGTCGTAACGGATTTGCTATGAAATTCTTTAGTTAGTTGTTTAATACCTTAGTGTGTGATGATTGTATGATATCTAGTATGGTTGTGCTTATTCGTCCTATTTGCGTCGCGAACATATAAGATAGGGTGTTAATCTCTTGTGAAGCGACGATGGATCTTGAGATTTAGAACTTGCCATGCTAGCATAGGTTCATGTATGTGTATGCATGATTAGTGGGTAACTCTAACCGTTTTACTTGCCCTGTGTAATCATAAGGAATAACTTGTGCTTAAATCGTTATGTTGTCAAATTCTGTAGACATATAGGGTCTGAACATAACTGATGACTATTCAACTTCTATCTTAATTGCGGATGCTCTGTAGAATGGTATTGGTACAACGAAAGTTGGCTTTTATCAGTTTAGTGTTGTTCGATTAATATCATCACCGTTACAAGCTAAGGGTTATAGCAATAACTATTGAAGGAAGTAGTAATGAAGTTATAATTTCATGTGTGTTTAATATTGTTAATTCAAGTGTCTGTTAAGTGTTAAATTCTCGTAGTTAATTCTATTTAACAATTAGTTAATCAATTCTATCTGTTATTGTCTTAGCATTGAGAAGTAATCATACATTGGTGAGTGAGTATTAATTGAGCATAATTAGTATGAGTCTCTGTGGGAACAAACTAGAAAGTATTCTATATTACTCGTGAACGCGTATACTTGCGTGTATTATTAGCGCGTGTTTTCCGCCCTAACACCCAACCAGCTCTAATTAAGCCAAATCGGTCAAGTTGCCTATATCGGAATGTAAGCAATGTGGCAAAAGGCACAGTGGAGTGTGTAAAGCAAATACTGAATGTTTCAGGTGTGGACAGAAGGGACATTATGCATCAGAATGTAAGGTGGAAAATCCAGGATTCATCTGTTACAACTGTGGCAAGGTAGGGCATGTTGCCAAGAACTATAAAAGTGCTTCCTGAGATAGCATATGAGGTAGTGCATCGAAGGGTTTGACGTCCAGTATACCCAAGGCTAAGACTTATAATAAGAACAAAGGATCAACTGCTCAAGACCCTGATAAGGAACCTGGGCACTGATTGATTACCAGAAGAAGCCAATAGTAAGGTAAGTTTTTAGGTGCAGAAGCAATATGAGAAGTTCTTCAAATAATGCGAGAAAAGGAATAATAAGCCAAGGATATAAGGTAGATCCATCATGTACTAAGACGCGAAGAAGAAAGTACCTAAGCTGGAAGAAGTTGAATAATAAATAAGTTCCTGGAGTCTCTTTGGAGGGCAGTGGAATGAAATAGTTTGTTCGATAATTGTAAAGTTATTGGAAAGGGAAGTGAGCTTACCCGATATAGTCCATTGGGGTGCACCAGTGATGTTGTTGGAGAAGAGAGATGGAATTATGAAATTGTGTACTGATTATCGGGAGTTTAACAAAATGCCGAATAAGAATAAGTAACCCCTATTAAGAATTGATTACTTATATGACTTAATTCAAGGAGTGTGTTATTTCTCGGGAACTGACTTAAGATCCAGTCTGAGGACATATCAAAGATTGTGATTAGAATGAGTTACGAGCGTTGCAAGTTCTGGTGATAATATATGGGATAATAAGTGTATCAGTTATCTATAAGGAATTAAGGAACATGTTGTACAAGGAGTACTTGGATGGTGTAATTGTATTTATTGATAACATTCTCACCATTCAAGAACTAAGGGAATGCGAAGTCGAACACCTAAAGAGATGGCCGCAAAGGGTTGAAAAGTATCCATTGTATACTAAACTCTAAAAGAATGAAGTTCTGGTCTTATGAGCCCCGGTTGTTTGAGTAACTACCAACTAAGCAAGGTCCATTTAGGGACAGATGTCTTGAGTAGAAGAGAAGCATTGAATGCGATTAAGATTATTGAGGAATTTGAAAAAGTAAAAGTCAGAGTTCGAATACCTGAGGGTGATAAGAAATGAATGTATGAGATTGCTTTCTAGCCTTGACGAATGAGAATGAATAAGAAGTGTTCGGATGTTTGGAAACCAAATTGAAAATGAGTACTACTTATCATTCTTAGACGAAGGGTCAAAGTGAGGAGAGGATTCGGATAATATAAAATATGTGGAGAGTATATATGTTGGGTTTAAAAAGAGAGCTAAGGTAATACCCACCATGAATTTAGTTTTTATGTTGATAGTTATCATGTTAGTAAGAGAATGCCACTTTGCGAAGCTTCGTATGGACATAAATGTGAGTCCTCATTCTATTGAGAGAAAGTGGGAGTAGAGATATTGTTAAGTCCTGAGCTAATTTAGTGTTAGATATATTTGAGATGTCATGTCTAATATGTTTCATGTTTAGTTTTTAGATCTTAACAAACAGGAAATATCAGTACTTACTGGAATCAGTACTTATTGGAAGTCAAAACTTAAGGATATCAGAATGTAGGTTATTAGAAGATAAATATCAGAAGATAGATATCAGAACTTAAGTACGGGAGGACATACAGTTAAAGAAGGAAGCTGATTTACAGGATAGAAGATCGAGACTAATACAAAAGAAGATATGCATGGAAAGAGTTAGAAGATAAGAAGACTTGTATAAGATATCTGATTGATATATTTTAGGAGACAGAATTATATTCCATATCAATTAGAAGTTATCTTGTAACTGTGTACTATATAAACACAGACATAGGTTTACACTATATGAGTTATCATTATCGAAAAGATCATACATTGTAACCTAGCAGCTCTCATGATAGTTGTTCATCACTGAGAGAGAACAGTTCCATTGTAACAGAGTTTATTGTATTGAATATATCTCTTTACTGTTACTTGTGTTCGAAATTGATTTGATTGTATTAAACACTGAATTCAACCCCCTTCTACAGTGTTGTGTGACCTAACAATTGGTATCAGAGCTTATATATTAACATACATACAGTAAAGATCCAAAACAATCATGTCGGGAAGCCCACTAAAACTGAAGATACTCAAAAGACTCAAACCCACAGTCGATATGAGACTATTAGGGTTCCCATACTGAGACCTTCTGAGTATCCCATATGGGAAGTGAAGATGGCTATATTTCTGGAAGCTACAGATCCAGAATACCTTGACAGAATTAATGAGGGACCACATAGCCAACCAAGCTCTCTGTTATAGTTGCAGATCAGCCCGCAAAGACCATACTAAAGGAGAAAATTGAGTATATAACTGAAGATATCTCATCCATTGTCAAGGATGCAAAGGTAAGGCATTTGCTGCATAGTGCCATTGATAATGTCATGTCAAACAGGGTAATTCATTGCAAGACTGCAAAGGAGATATGGGATGCTTTGGAGACAAGATGTCAGGGAACTGATGCAATCAAGAAGAACAGGAGGACTATAATCACTCAAGAGTATGAGCACTTTGACTCAAAAGCTGATGAGTCATTAACTGACTTATATGACAGGTTTGTCAAACTCTTGAATGATCTGTCACTGGTGGACAAGGAATATGATCTTGAAGATTCAAATCTAAAATTCCTTTTAGCTCTTCCTAAAAGTTGGGATTTGAAGTCTACTACTATAAGAGACAATTATGCTCTTGATGAAACTACTCTTGATGAAATTTATGGTATGCTCAAGACTTAGGAACTTGAGATGGATCAAAGGAGCAAGAGGCATGGGAGAAAGTCAAGGACAGTTGCTCTTAAGGCTGAGGAGGAATCCCCCAAAGTGGCTGTCTCAAAGAAAGGCAAAGGAAAGGCTCTCATCATAAAGTCTGATTCAGAATCATCAAGTTCTGATGATGATGATTCAGAAACTGAAAGTTCACCTGAAATAGATGCTGATGAAGAGATGATGAAATTGTGTGCTCTTATGGTGAAGGAATAAGAGCAAAGTCTGAAGGGGAAAGAAGTTTTCCAAGAAAGGTGGAAGTTCTGATAAGAAAGGGTTTAGAAAGTATGAAGGAAAAAGTGCAAAGTCTGGCAGAGGAGACAACTCAAATGTCGAATGCTATAATTATGGTGAAAGAGGCCATATATCTTCTGACTGCAAGAAAGGAAAGAGTGACAAAGGCAAGGCACTTGTCACAAAGAAGAAAAGCTGGACAGACTCTTCAGATTCTGAAGATGAGGTGAATTATGCTTTAATGGCAAATGCTGATGGCATCCCTGAAACTGCTGAATTAAAGGGCAACAGGAAAAACATCCAATACTGGATAGTGGATGTTCAGGACATATGACTGGAAATAAATCCCTGCTCTCAGACTTTATGGAGAAAGCTGGCCCATGAGTTTATTATGGAGATGGCAACATGGGCAAAACTCTGGGATATGGCAATATTAATCTTGGGAATGTCATCATTGAAACAGTAGCTCTTGTCTCAGGACTTCAACACAATCTGCTGAGTGTGAGTCAAATCTGTGACAGAGGTTATCATATGGATTTCTTTGAAGAACAGTGTAAATTTGTAAGCAATACTAAATGCAAAGTAGTTCTGAAAGGTTACAGGCATGGTAACATTTATGAAGCCAGGATTTCAACAAGTTCTGATGGTTCTGCAATCTGTTTGTTGAGTAGAGCATCAATTGAAGAAAGCTGGAATTGGCACAAAAGACTCTCTCATTTAAACTTCAATAACATAAATGAGCTTGTAAAGAAAGATCTTGTGAGAGGACTGCCAAAATCAATATTTGCTCCTGATGGCCTTTGTGATTCATGTTAAATGGCAAAACAAAGAGAATCTTCTTTCAAGAGCAAAACTGAATCATCAATTCTTGAGCCTTATCACCTACTGCATGTTGATCTATTTGGTCCAGTCAATGTCATGTCTATTGCAAAGAAGAAATATGCTATGGTTATAGTGGATGAGTTCACAAGGTACACTTGGGTGTACTTCTTGCACAAGAAGAATGAAACTTCATCTACTCTAACTGATCATGTCAGACAGCTGGATAAGTTGGTCAAAGATTTTATTAAAATTGTAAGAAGTGATAATGGCACTGAGTTCAAGAATTCAATCATGGAAGAGTTCTGCAAAGAGCATGGAATCAAACAGGAATTTTCTGCACCTGGAACTCCACAGCAAAATAGAGTTGCAGAAAGAAAGAACATGACTCTCATTGAAGCTGCACGAACTATGCTTGATGAAGCAAAGCTGCCAACCTACTTTTGGGCTAAAGCTGTGCAGACTGCTTGTTTTACACAGAATGTAACACTCATAAACAAGCATGGAAAAACACCATATGAGATGGTGAAGAAAAAGAAGCCAAATCTGAAATACTTTCATGTATTTGGATGTAAGTGTTTTGTTCTTAAGACTCATCCTGAACACCTGTCAAAATTTGATTAAAAGCCAATAAAGGAATTTTTTTTGGATATCCACTTTCCACAAAAGCCTTCAGAGTCTATAATTTAAGAACAAGGGTTGTCATGGAATCTATCAATGTATCTCTTGATGATAAGAAGATTATTGGACTTGAAGATTTCAATCACAATCAGCTGAGATTTGAAAATGAAGACTTAAATTCTGATTCGGTAAATTCTGATGACTTAAACTCTGATCCTGTAAGTACTGATATCATTGAATCTGTGGTAACAACTCCAAAGGAAAATGTACCTGTCCAGGGGGAGCAAGCTAGAAATCCTACCACATCTCAAGACTCTCAAGAAGCATCAGAACCTGTCACTAGCTCTTCAAGTTCTGATTTATCTAGTTCTGATGAGCCAAATTCTGATAATTCTGGAAACTCTGATATCTCAAATCCTGAAGGATCCAAGTCAAATTCTGAAGTCTTAGAGAGCATAACTACAGGGGGAGCATCAGAAAATGTTGATGGAGACAGCATAGATCATGGGGGAGGATCCAGTTCTAGAAGTCAACTTCAATCTGCAAGGAAGTGGACCAAATCACATGCACCTGACTTAATTATTGGAGATCCTGAAGCAGGTGTCAGAACTAGAACTGCAACATCAAATGAATGTCTCTATCATTCTTTTCTATCTCAGACTGAACCAAAAAAAGTGGAAGAAGCTCTTTAAGATGCTGATTGGGTGCAAGCAATGCAGGAAGAGTTAAATGAATTTGAAAGAAATAAAGTCTGGACCCTAGTGCTAAGACCAAAGAACAGATCAGCTGTTGGGACAAAATGGGTGTTCAGAAACAAAACTGACAGTGATGGCATAACTATAAGAAACAAAGCAAGGCTGGTTGCTAAGGGTTACTCTCAACAGGAATGTATTGATTATGATGAAACATTTGCACCAGTTGCTAGATTGGAAGCTGCCAATTTCTGGAGGCATATTGGTTTCTTGGTTTAGCAAGAAACAGAAGTCAATTTCCACATCAACTGTAGAAGCAGAATATATTATTGCAGGAAGCTGTTGAGCACATCAACTTGGAATGGTTTCAGGTTCTTTCTCTAAATCTTCTTAGTTTTTGTTTTCATGCATTAGACTTTATAATCAGTGTTTACAGATTGTTTTATTTTCATATAATATGTGCTTTAATTGAAATTCATTAAATGATGATTGTTATCTGATGTGGATCTATATACTCCGATAAGTGTTTTAAATGTTCTTGACAATTCAATCCAATGAGGATAACTATGCTAGATGCTGACCTAGTAGTCTTTAACATACTAGAAATCCCATGTTTGAATTAGTTGTTTATGTGGAAATTGATTAACACAGGCAAATTCTGATTTTGAGCTTAGTCAAGTTTACTTTGTGTATCTTATTACTAAGTCACAAACTAGATTCTTGCTTCTTATCTGTTAAATTTTGATGTCAGTAAATCTTAAGGATGAACTAAATGCTGATAAGCCTTACTTATCAAAAGAAAAGAAAAGAAAATAAAAGTCAGGTACTCCTTTGAGATCTAGAGTAAATATGTGGAAGGGAAGACCCAAGTGCATTGCTGGTATTAAGTAATATGCATTATAAAAGAAAATAAATTTTTCTTGGTGACTTTTCACATTCTCTGATTACTGGAGAAATACTCTGATAATAGCATAAATTCTGATAAGCAGTTGTGACTCACTTACACTGAGAAGCCACTGTAAAAAGGAATTTCAAAAGATGCATAAAATGAGCACAAACAGTTGAGGTGGACTCTTTCATAAATTTGTTCTTCAGTAGACTTCATGATTGATGACATATTTTAAGCACTTTTCTTAGTTATTCCTTATTTCTAAGATGTACTGAAGTTTATCAGACTTTAATCTTTATCTGATATTATGCTAAATGCACACACTTTCACTTCATATGAATGATGAAAATTACTGTGGTGATTAAGTTGTTTTTGACAAACAGTTAAGTGTCATTTGCATAAATTTTGAGGACAAGTTCTGATGACAGTTCTGATGATTAAACTCTGCAGACTCAAGTCAGTATTTGTATGAATAATCACAGAAAAAGATATTCACTTTTTGAGTTCAGAAGCCATATTTTGATGACTGTTAAAATATTATATAAGTTAAAGTTCTGATATTAAATTCTGATGGAATCTCTGATGCTAACGTGGCATTATTCTTTACTTGACTTATTTGTGGTAAATACTGAAACAGTCATATTTAATCCGAATATATTTAGGTGAGATAAAAAGAGTCATAATCATTAAGGGTTAGTGGTAAACGTGTAAGTCCTGAAAAACTGCATGTGCACGGTAATTATTGCTTATTTCCCGTGCCCATTGACTCCTGCTTTAACTTTTTACTAACTGTTCACACGTTGCCAGGTGTAATTTGTCTGCCATGCTTCAAATATTAACCGTTATCACATGGGCTGTATAAATAAAAGAGTTAAAAGATTTTCTAATCTTTTACCTATTTTTCTTATTCTCTCATCTCTCTTATTTTCTCTCACCCACTAATATTCTCTAAAGCAGTTTTTCTTACAGGCATTTTCACAAACACCTTTCGAGCAATATATTTTCTCACTTAATTTCTTATAGAGATGGCACCAAAAGACTTGATTTTCAATGGAGCTAAGTTTGTTCCTAACAACTACTCGTCTATTCATAGCAAGGCTGAAGCTCCATCGGAACCTCACTTTATTCATAATTTCCTTGTTAATTCTGATATTGTGTATACTTTGACCCAACCTGAAGTAATCTCTCGAACCCAAGTGCTGGATATTTAGAGAAGTGGAATCTATGATGATGGTGGTGCTCAAGGATCCCCAAGTATTATCTTTACAACAGGGGAGGATGAGCATGTCGTGACTTTGGCTACAGTTCACCAAGTATTGCAGTTGCCTGAGAACTGCGCTTATACAACTGTTCAGGAGCCAGTTCTTTAAAATATCATGGCCAGTCTGGGGTATGAAAAGACATTGGCAAAGCTGGGTCAATTGAAGAGACCTTACATAAGGAGGGAATGGAGTTTCTTCTTTGACTGCATTACAAAGGCCTTTGCCAGCAAATATTCTAATTTCGATGCAATCTTCATACTCAGTCAACAAATCGGGTATGCTCTCATTAATCAAACTGATTTTGATTATGCAAGTGTTGTTTTAGGCTTTATTGGGGATTGGATGACAGAAGATAGGAATACTATCTATTTTGCTAGATTCTGTCAGCTTATCTATAGTGTTTGTTGTTCTGATAAGCCCCAATTAGCTAGTGAATCAATTTCACCATTTAGATTAGCTAAAAGAGCTTTTAATGACTTATTATCTATTGATAATAAAAAGGCTGTGTTAAGACCCCTCCAAATTCCTTTATCTGTCAAACAAGCCTTAATAACCTATGATCCAGTTACATACACTGTACTATATCTTGATGTCCAACCATCTGAACCTCAACCATCAGCACCTACCACCACTACCCAAACACCTCAAACTTCTCAACCACAATAAAAATCTACCATCAGGACATCTTTCAAACCATCAACTCAATCATCTCAACCTGAATCATCAGCACATACCATCAGATCTTCATCTTCCAGGCGAAAGAGGACAAAGTCTGTTCCTCAACCTCCACAAAAGAGAAGGAAGATAATTCTCAGAGAAATCTGATAGTGATGAGGACACAATTGAAGCACAGGTTCATGCATCAGAACCTGTGACAGTTGGAGCTGAGAATGTTACTTCTCAGAAAGAAACTGCAGCTCAAAGTTCTGATACTTTGAAGAGGAAATTTATAAGTTCTGAAGCCGCTAAAGCAACTCCTTCACTGGCAAGGAGACTAAAGAAAATGAGGGCAGAAAGGTACAAGGCCAAGCCTATATCTGAGGATTCAACTGAAGCTGAGGAAGGGGATCAGGAATCTCTGATCTCATCAGAACCTGTGGTAATTGAAGCTCTGCCAAACCCTATTCAAGCTCATGATACTGTGTCAACACCTCCTGTCTCTCCTATTAAAGCTACAGATGATGCTGAAGAACAAGCTACAATTTCTGAAATAGATATTCATAATCTGAATATACCAACCGTTCTTTATCTGGAAGCTCCATCCACAGCAGCTCAACAATCTCCAACTCATTCTCTAATTTTAAATGCTGAGATACCATCTACACCAACCACACCAGCTCTGGAGATAAATTATGATGCTCATAATTTAGATAATGTTATTCCTGAATCTCTAGTAGCATCACACACTCTTGTGCTATCTGAACATAATAAGTCTTCCCCAAGTTCTGAAGACAGTGTTTCTGTTGAGACTCTAGTTCCCATTCTGGGCAAGGAAGCATTGGTAAAGAAATTTGTTGAACATGATGCACCTATTCCTTGGGAGGATACTCACAGAGGTGTGGAGTGGACCAAGAAGTGGAATGACACTGATTTCATTCCAAGCCCTGAAATTCTGACAGAGCATATTGCTAAAGCTGATGAGTTGCTCACAAATGCTGATTTCAAGACACAACTCAAGATCACAACTTTGTCTACCAAACATCTTCAAGGTCTACATTCTTCTACTCATGAAAAGGTTGATACACTAAAGAAACATGCTGATAAGCTAGATCTACTGATCAAGCTTGACAAGAATAGATATATCAGACCTACTCTTGAGAAAGTTGAAGCCAATGAGAAGATTCAAGAGAAGCACCAGGCCCAAATTGATGAGGTCCTGGATAACCAAGCTTCTCAGAAAGCTCAATTGGATGAAATCCAATCTTCAGTTGAACATCTTCTCTCTCTCTTACTTCCTGATGATGCCAAAAAGGGGGAGAAGGTAGTTAAGTCCAAATGCTCACCTACTCAAATACTGAAGAAGAAGGATGATAAAGGTGATGACCAGGGAAACTCTGATAAGAGCAGAGGTCAGGGAATATTTCAAGGAAAAACTTCACAGAAAACAGTTTCTGATATTAACAAATCTTCTACACTGGACAAGTCAAGTTCTGATAAGCAAAGTCTGATGTCAAGTTCTGATATTCTGATTCAGTCAGGATCTGAAGACTCTCAGAAATTTTTACAAACTCTAAAGCTAAAAGGGAAGCAGACTACTGTTTATTACAAAGATCCTAAAATCCAGACACTTGATGAGGAGATAGCTAGAAGATTATTTCTGAAATAAAATCCAGGAATGGATTTGGAAACTCTCAAGGAGGAAGAAGCTAGATTTGCAGCTGAGAAGACAAATCTTAAGTTTAAAGCTTCTGACGCAAAGAAACCTCCAAGGCCTAAGGAAAAAGGCATTGTGATCAGAGAAAAGTCAAATTCTGAGACTTCAAAATCCAAGACTAGATCACAAACTGAGATTAATCCTAAGTCAAAAGGAAAAGAAAAGGTTGGTGAACCTTTAAAGATTGAAAAAAGATAATTTCTTCCGTTCCAGTCTATCAAACTAAATGCATGATGATGATTTGATAGAAGATGAAACTGTTCAAATTCTGAAGAGAAGAAAGATAATTAAAGAATCTAAAACAACCTCTGATACAGTTCAAGTTGTTCAGAATGAAGAACATCAAGTTATAGAAGAAATAGCAAATTCTGATCAAGTTGATTTGAAAAAGATGACAATTGCTGATAAGAAGAAGCTGTTATGGAAGAAATCTACTCCAGCTGAACCAAAATTCAATCTTATGATTAATCAACTCGAAACATTTGGGTTGAGAGCCAAGCAACCTAGAGATAGAGCTGGATTAGGTTCTGATGAAGAGAAGATACAAATAGGAGTAGAAGTTACTCTAAGAGATCCTTTCATGTTGACAGACAAACCATATGAACAAATCAAACAAAAGCACCTTGACAAAGTGTTGTCTGCTCAAATTGTGATAGATGCTCATGATAAGGATAATCTAAAGGAGAAATTGATCTTATTTCTCAATGATGGACAAACTTACAGACTAGCTGATACTGATGTGCTAAAGAAGTCTGTCAAAGAGCTTCAATATATTCACTATCTTCTGGATGTAAAATCTGATGTTACAAGAAGATGGTCAGAATACATTTTGAAGGCTATAAGAGATCTACTTAGAATCTCTGGTACAAAGACTTCTCAGTATATACCAATGATTATTGAAGGTGATGGAAGAGAAATTCCTATGCTGAAGAACTCGGCTAAAGTGGAAGTTATTCTGAAAGGAAGATGCTTATGTTATAATGAAAACTCTTCACATCCTAGAGTTATCAGACTTGGTGATGGACTTGAAAGAACATCAATTCAAGCTCTCAGAACAGCCATTTATCAAATTGGTGACTGTAAAGATGAAGAACTGATGCAGGTCAAAGCACCATTAGTTAAAGTTCTGAGAAAAGCTGAAGATAAGCTGGTAAAAGATTTTGTTAAGAATCATTATGGATTCAGATTGATCCAGTGATGTTGGTAAAGCTACAAGGACTGTAAGTTGTAGTTAATAATCTTATTAAACTCTCATTTCATTTGAACTTAAATGTGTTTCACATCATCAAATCTATTAACTTGTATATTTTTGCACAATTTACAAGTTGGGGGAGATTGTTAGATATATTTGAGATGTCATGTCTAATATGTTTCATGTTTAGTTTTTAGATCTTAATAAACAGGAAATATCAGTACTTACTGGAATCAGTACTTACTGGAAGTCAGAACTTAAGGATATCAGAGCGTAGGCTATCAGAAGATAAATATCAGAAGATAGATATCAAAACTTAAGTACGGGAGGAGTTAAAGTTAAGGAAATAAGCTGATTTACAGGATAGAAGATCGAGATTAATACAAAAGAAGATATGCATGGAAAGAGTTAAAAGATAAGAAAACTTGTATAAGATATCTGATTGATATATTTTAGGAGACAGAATTATATTCCATATCAATTAGAAGTTATCTTGTAATTGTGTACTATATAAACACGGACATAGGTTTACACTATCTGTGTTATCATTATTGAGAAGATCATACATTGTAACCTAGCAGCTCTCGTGATATTTATTCATCACTGAGAGAGAACAGTTCCATTGTAACAGAGTTTATTGTATTGAATATATCTATTTACTGTTACTTGTGTTCGAAATCGATTTGATTGTATTAAACATTGTATTCAACCCCCTTCTAGAGTGTTGTGTGACCTAACATTTAGTACATCAAGAGTATAGTGGTGTTGATTCAGAAAAGAGTTGAATTAGCTCGGGATAGACAAATAAATGAAGCGGATTTGCATCGAAAAAATATGAATATATAGGACTAGGATCATGGTACATGTAAAGGTCTCACCTTGAAAGAGATTGGTTAAGTTCGAATAGAAGGGGCAAGTAGAGTCCTAAATGTATTGAACTGTGGGAGGTATAAAGAAATATGGGTAAAATTGTTTAAGAGTTGGTGTTACCGCTGTAGTTGCAGTATATATATATATATATAATATATTCTGCATATCAATATTAAAGCGATATATCTTTGATGTAAAGCAAGTCGCTGATTAGGAGCCAATGAGCTCTCATCCAAATTTGTTCTGTGTGGAATAATCGATCCAGTCCTAGATCGTTGAGAGCGAGTCTCAAGGAAAGAGTTATTCATATAAATAAAGTATTGGGAGAAATCCTCAAGTAGAAGAGTCTACCTGGAAGTTAGAGTCAGATATGCTTGACAAATATCCTCACTAGTTTAGGTAGATCAGATTCTGAGGACAGAATCTTTTTAAAGGGGGGAGGATATAACGACTCGTGTACTTTTGTATTATTTAAATGTGTAATTATGGAAATTATTAAATAAATAAAAAATGTGTATTGGTTTTGACCGCTATGTGTTATTTTATTATTATCTATGTGTGATTTATGGTGTAATGTGTTGTCCGCGTAATTAATTATGGAGTTGTATTGAATGGTTTCACTTTTAAAAGTGAATTTAATGCAAATTTATTTTCATAAATGTTTGGAATGTCTTTATAATTGTTTTTATAATTTTATAATTACAATAAATATTTTTGGGATTTTACAAAAATTAGAAATTAATATTTCAAAAATTATTTAACCTTATATGATTTTCTGATTGCATTTATTTGCCAAATCTGTATTTTCTGATTGCATTTATTTGGAATATTCCGAGAATTTTAAAATTATTTCGGGAATTTTTGGGATTAATCTCACTCGCGCGTTGATTC
This sequence comes from Apium graveolens, assembly GCF_009905375.1. NCBI lineage: Eukaryota > Viridiplantae > Streptophyta > Magnoliopsida > Apiales > Apiaceae > Apium > Apium graveolens. Next base: position 173,456,180 of record NC_133651.1, read on the forward strand.
ATTTAATTGATAAAATCGGGTATAAATTGCCTATTATAAATTATTTTAAAATTACGAAATTTATGTTTTTATAAATTTCGGGATATTGGTAATCTTTTAAAACTATTTTCGTGATTTTCTGAGTTTGTTTTACTCGCAACTCGATTCGTAACTTGCGAATTTTGGAATGAATTTATGCTAGCAGCCAGTAGTAAGGACACATGTTTGGGTTTTATGCATTCAGAGACACGCGTCATTGTTTCACTTGTAAAATGAAATAGAATAAAAAAACAAAAAACAAAACAACCACCACCACAGCACCGCCTCCATGTTCTCGGTGGTATCAATTGTGGTGGGGGTTCAATCTCTCCAGTCTCATTCTTCCTCTCGATTCCCCCTTTTCCCTTCTCTGACTTCCTGTTGTCCCATGTGCTTCAGTTGCTTTCAGGTAATTACCCCGCTGCCGCCTTATTTCCCGATTCATTTTTCGATTGATTATCGGATGTGTTCTTACTTATTTGCTGTATATACATACGCATATATGTGTTAAATATGTATGATATCTGTGTGCAGTTACTTGGTGCTACTGTGCTGCTATTTTTTTTATTATTCCCGGCCGCCGCCATGATTTTCTCCAGCGAGGTGGTCGGCGTGCGTGTGATCCACGTGCGTGCTTTCCCGTGGTGTAGTTGTTACTATATTACTTTTTCGGTTTTGAATGTGCGTGTATTGTGTTGGATTTTAAAAATTCTCTGCAGAAATTTTATAGAATATTTTGGTGATATTAATTGAAATGCGTGCGAGAAATTAATAAATAATTGGTAGAATTCGTGTTCGAGACCCGAATTAATCGGGTACCCGCGGATTTTACCGTCGTCCGTGATGAATTTCGACGAGCGGACAGTGGACGATGATGATATTTATCTGAGTCCTAATATTATAAAATAAATAAATATAAAAATGCGAATAATAATAATTTAGTTTGGATCGGTGGTTGGGATTTAGAAAATGGATTTCGGTTGTGATATTAGTGGAATTAATTGTTGAATTGTGATTGTGGACGTCGATTGTATTCGACTGGTAGTCCGATAAACAAAGGAGACGCTGCCCGATTTTCAGGAGCGTGTAACACCCCCAAATCCGGGGTCGGGGATCCGGGGTCGGGGATCCGGGTTGTCACGAGTTGCATTTCCCTTAATAACACCCAATCTTAATACACAATCAACTACTCTGTACTGTAACCCCACAATAAACACACACACCACAAGTTATAGTCTCAGAGATGAATATCCAAAAATAATCACAAGTCGTTTTATTCCACAATTATATGTCAATACACCTTAAAAAGGTTTCTGAATAAATTTACATTTCTTTGCCATTATTACAATTCATAATTATATATAAGTCTGGTACATCATAAGTTGAAAGCCTAGCCTATTGGTAGTTCCTACCTCAGCTACAGCGATATCAACGCCTATAGGAAACTGCGGAACATGTCCTAATCGCTTGCGAATCGGGAGCTTGGTCCTGTTCATCTTTTCTATCTGTTGTTGTGTGATGAAAGAAGAAAGCAAGGGTGAGCAGCAAGCCCACCAAAATAATATGTATAATGATTAACAATATATGAGCCTTCTCATAGTACTTATGAAAGTCTTGGTCAAAAGAAATGAACCAAGTTTGATATCTTAATGCGATGAAGTCACAAAATATTCAGTATATATATATACATATATACTTTTCAAAATATGGGAAGTCCTCTTCCATGCATAATACACACAGAGTTCCAGTGTATAACTGTATAAAAATATCATTGCAAGGTGATCTCATATATCTAACCTTGTCTCAACGTTTTTCTGAAAATCTTTGTCATGCATAAGATAATCATTTACTAGATATAAGTTTAAAAGATGAAGTTACAAGATACTCCAATATACTTATATCTTTTCCAAATACTACTTGAACTACCACCGTTCAAGTTATAATTAGTTTCAAAAGTTCATCACACTGATGAGACTACAAGATAAGACTTGAATAGATTCAATCTTTGAAATATTTTGAAGGAAATGAAGTTATGATATACTTCATTCAGTCCCGATATATATATACACCTATATATATACATACGTTTCCTGAAAACCTCTGTCATGTAAAGTATGAACAGAATTGCAATATCCAATAAATTTAGAAAGGAAAGAATTTTTGGCATAAACCTGATATCTTGCTGATTAGGCAAAGATACCAATAAGTAACCTTTTCTACTAGTAGATGGATGAATCCCCCACCGGTCAACACCCTGGCCACATAAGGACCTTGTGCTGGACCGCCACCCGGCCTCTTACATGTTGATGGACTGCCACCCAGCCACCTACACTTTGATAGACCGTACCCCGGCCTATCGCTTATGCTGACTCAATTAGATGGACTTACTTCCCGAACGTTGGGCAAGTAATTAAATTGTTTTCTCAAAACAGCAACCACGTTGCGAATGTAAAATACACCACAGAGCTGGATCCCCCAGGTTTTGAGCGAGTATTTAAATCCCCTTTGAAAGGAAGATCTTAAATATAAAAATGAGTTTTGGGGTCCACTCTAACTTTAAAAAAATCATTTTGAAGACTTGAAAACATTTTTAAGAATGTTTGGAGTACTGCTGATTTATTAAAATAAATCAGTCCCAATATATTTAGAAAATATCTGAATATTATTATTTAAATAATATTCCCATAAAGAATAATCTTTATAAAAATAATTGAAGCAGAAGTTTTAAAACTCATACTTGAAATGGATATTAAATAACCAAAGATATACTTATATGAAAGTACTATCTTTATTTGAATAACCGAAAATAAGTTTGATTATCGACACCTTATTCTTTAAAAAAATAAAGAATATATCTCAGCAAATAATCGGAGTCATAGATCCTCAAATAAATATTCAAATAATATTCAATAAATAAAATAAGCTGAGTCATAAACCCTCGAATGAATATTCGAAATAATATTCAATAATAAAATAAAGGAGTCATAAGTCCTCGGATGAATATTCGAAATAATATTCAATAATAAAATAAAGGAGTCATAAGTCCTCGGATGAATATTCGAAATAATATTCAATAATAAATAAAGTTAAAGTTATCGAATAAACCTTATTCGATTAATAGTTTTGAAAACTATAACCATATATATATAAAAATATATATATTATACTCGGGAACATCGACTCCCGGTTTAGAAATATGTTCACCTTTTGATCCCCTATACTAAGGGTAAACTCAATACCGCTTATCTCTAGCATAGGTATTATGCAACTGTAAGCATTTTTAACCAACAGATATATAATCCAAGAATATGAAACAGGCATGCATATATACCATATCACATGCTACAATATATCGCAAGAATTTGCTAATAACAAGTATGCATTTATCGCAAGATCATGCATATACACATATACATCACAACAACAGTATAACGGGTAGAAAACTTGCCTGAGCGACTGGGGGTTACGAATGGCTCGGGACGAGTCTGGTAACCTATAAGCAACAAGTAAGTTGGAATTAAACCAAAGTCACTTGTAAATCTATACTCTAACCAACTCAGACTCTAACGCTCGTTTTGCGCTTACTAATTCTCTTAAGTCACTCGAGTACCCTCGGCTCCACCATTTTTAATAAATTAACCATTACGAGTTTTAAGGCGATTCTTTCGCAAGTGTCTTACCAACTGCCTATTACACCTTACATAAATGTTTCATACTTCAATTAGTCCTTTAAGGTCTTTAACCTATGTTTCAAAGTAAGGCGAGGGGTAAGGGTTCGTTCGCGAAACGCCGTTACTTGAAACGGTCGTTTCTCCTAAACCGTGCATCGGAATCGAACGAACTACATATCAAAACGAAGCTCGTAACATGAGCTATCTAAACACGGCAATGGTCATAATCTAGCAGGGAGTTCTCGGGTCCAAATGTTATGAAGAAAAGCAGTCTAAAGTAAATCGGACATTACGACGGCTATGTTTACGCGATTTCCCAAATTTAAACCATTCAAAAACCATCACAATTCAACCTCAACCCATTCATACAACCAAAGTCCATCCTTACCACATCATAACAGCCCCAATCAATTCAATATTAACATTTATACTTATGCCTAAGCTTGAATTTAACTATACTTAAGTTCTTTTAACCAAAACAACAAGGTTCACCATTCCATTTCACTACCACTCCAACCCAAACTCTAAACCACAAGCATTAAGCTACTATATCATCATAACAATCAAAATCATCTTATTATACAAAGGAATCTAGGGTTTGGAGATGATATACCTTCCTTGAAGTGGTGTGAGTAGCTAGGAAGCCTTAGGAAGCCTTGAGGAGTCTTAGGAAAGCTTGGATCTTAAAGGAAAAACAAGAAAATCAAGTTAAAATTCTTGAAGTCACTATTCATTGTCTTCATCATTGATTTATTGAAGAAGATTGAGAATGAATGGGGTGCTTAAATTCATGATATAGCCATAACTATGCATAAGGATGATTAGGGAATTATCTTACCAATTTAGGAAGCCTTGATCTTGAGTTTTGAATTTCTTCTTCCTTTGCAATAGTAAAAGCCGAGAGCAATGAAGAAATAATGCCTTGGTTTTTTTTTTTTGATGAAGAATGAATTATTTGGCTTGGTTGGTTGTAGTTTTGTTTTTGTTTTAGTAAATTACCTATTTGCCCTTGATTTTGTGTGGTTAATAATCCACCACATATCCTTCATTCTTAAGTCATTCTTATGTCATGCTATGATGTCATCTTTCCCTCTTGGTCCTCTTCTCATTGGTTGGGTGACATCATCCTCTCTAATCCCTTTGATTAACTTCCTAATTGTTTGCCTAATGACCGTTGATCTGTTATACGGTTCGCTTAACTTTCGTTTTCGTTTATCGTTTGAGGGATCATACCCGGGATCTTATTACTTAGGTTCCCTTAACCTTTCTCAATATATTATATTCCTTTTATGATCCTCTCTTATAATCCTTTAATTTAAATCATTTTTATCCTGTTACCTTATACTCAATTCTTTCCGTATCTAGTGGATTTCCGGGAAAAATCAAAGTGTTCGGAATTGGATTCTGGTGATCTTTACATACACTTATATACCATGTAGAGTACTAATAAAATCTCAGAATATCCATAACAGAACCCCTATATAATGTGGCATGAAAAGTTTTCTCATTCAGCAAAAACACTATTCACAAGGGTTACAAAAAGTTGAAAATTTTGGGGGTTATTACAGAGCGTATCCAGTGAAATATCGGAAATACCACTCAAATGTAAATAGTTATATAGTCATAAATAAATATTTTGTAAAATATAATGGACAACTTGTTTCCTAAAATGATGAGTATATGTGTTTTCCGAAAACGAATATTGAATCGAGATTTGAGTATATGAATCCTGTATGTTACATGTACTATAGTAATGTATATAAGTACGTGTCGGGATTGTTATCGTTTGGGTAGAATTGGTATAGAGGATATGTCAAGCATATCTGGTCATCTAACGTAGGGTATTTCCACTATGTAGGTTCTAGTTGAAGGATTCCAGAAGTGATATCGAACTAAAGATAACCTAGTGATCAGTTGTCAAGCGTAGCGAGGTTCCAAGTGAAGGACCCAAGCGTTGAAGTCGGATCCAGAATAGTCTGATAGTAAGGCGATAAAGCCGAGCGTCCAAGTCAGTCCAAGGTCAATCAGAGATAGTCGTAAACTCTGCAAGGAAAGTACCCTGACCATTTTTTTATGGTTCAGTACGTATGAATAGCTAAATGTTTTATTCTCGTAATGGAACAGAAACATTTTAAGTTACGTATCCCCTGTAATTATAAATCACTGTTTTCAATCTATTTTGGGGAAAAGTAACTTCTGAAAGCACCTATCTCTAAACGTGATTAAAATGAAAAGAAGTTTTGAATAGTGTGTTGTGACAGAATGGTTTTAAAAAGAGATAGGTGACAATGATTTTGAAAACTGGATAAAGAGATTGTTTTAATCCACCTATGTCGTGGAATGTTTTAATCCACCTATGTCGTGGAATGTTTTGATCCACCTATGTCGTGGAACTTTGGAAAGAGGAAAAAGGGAATTCAATTGATCTATTGGAATTGAGTAGGCGTAAGTGGCTAATTGGTTGGGCATTCTGTTTAACCGATTAGTCCAGCATTAGGGGATAGACCTAGCTAGTCTTTTCCCAAGTTCCGGAACATATTCTTTATTCTGGATGGCCGTTAGTCGCTGTCCGGTGAGGGTAGACTGATCAGCTATCTTCACCCGTTAAACGTCCAATAGATTTGATTGATTCAGTTTTGAAATTGTTAACAAATCAACTTGTTGAAATAAATGATTTGGAAATGAAATAGCATGCTAAGATTTAACTCTAGTATTTACACACAGCACACGACTGATGTTATTGCTTTACGGAGCATGCTAGTTTTGAATATCCAGTTTATGAATATTTACCATGTTTTGCAAATGAGCTATAATATCTGTTCATGTCACTGTCTTATCTTAAATTGCTTTAATTGTTATTCATATAGTGGTACTGCTGAGCATTTGATTGCTCACCCTTGCAGAAGGTTTTATATATGTATTGTAGATGCCTAGGAGATTCTTCAGCGGTAGTCAGGGCAGAGTTCTAGTACCTTCCGTGTCAGGCTCCTCTGAGGTAGTTGTGTTGGACCAATGATGGTCTGTTGAGTTGCTGTATTAAGATAGTGTGGTTCATATTGTATGTAGTAGGTTGGTTTGTAATAGCTTTAACCTGAATCATACTTAAACCTAGAAAAGGTCTTGGAGAAGGGGTCGTAGTTATATATTATTAATAATTTGGATTTTATTATGTTTATTTTTGTTATTATGGTTGACGTCAACTCTTGACCCCGGGGTTGAGACCGTCATACACTTCTTCTCAAAAATCTTCTCTCTCTTAAATATATACACATATACTTAGGGTTTTTGATATCCAAGCTTAGCTTCATCCAACCAAGCTTGTTCCCACCAAGTGAGCTCATCCACCACCACTTTCCGGCCTCCCGAAGGGCTGCCCAAGTTCGTCCATAGTGCCAAAATCCGGACGAACCTCCAACAAATTTTTCCGGCGAACTATTCCGACCGTTTTCCAAAAGTGGTGAGTTTTTAGCTTCTTCTTTGGATTTCTTTATTTTGAGCTTTGTACTTAATTTCTATAATACAAGATCTCCTATAAAGAAGGTTCTCTAAGAAAAGAGAACGAAGATTCGAACTCGGAATTCAAATAAGTACTTGATCTTCAAACCGAAGCTCTAAACGAAGAAGATCTATAATATACAAGTACTTAAATCTCTAAATAACTCCTCACGAGTGAGATTTCATAAATCTCTAAATAACTCCTCACGAGTGAGATTTCATATTTGACATCGCGAGTTGGCCAATTACTTGTAATTTATTTATCTCGACCTTGACCAACATATTTCGTGAATATAGTATAATTACGAAAGGTATCGTTTTATAATCTCGCTAACATCTCTAGTGTTTCGAGAGATTATAAATCGATCGATAGTGATCTTCGTAATTTTGTCAAATATAAGAGACGGATTAAATCACACGAGTTGGCCAATTACTCGCAATTCTATTATTTGAATCTTCGCCAACGCATAGTTCGTGTATATAGTCCAATTACGAAAGATATCATATAATCCCCTTCTAGCACCTTAGTGTTCCGTAGGGTTTTTATTCGATATATATAAACTTCATAATCATCCGTCTAAGCTTCAAAGGTGGATTTAATCACACGAGTTGACCAATTACTTTGCATTTCATTTATCTCAATCTTGGTCAACGCATAGTTCGTGTATATAATATCATTACGAAAGGTATCACTTATAACCCCTTCTAGTATCTTTAGTGTTCCGAGGATTATAAGTCGATCAATAGTAAACTTCGTAATCATCCACCTAAACTTCAAAAGCACAAATTCAAAGCCAATTACTTGCACTTCTATTATTTGGACCTTGGCTAAATATCATAGAACCTATAAAGTTGCTTGAACTTAAAAGTATACTTTGACCACATAATCGTCAAATAATAAGTATACTAAATCCATAAGCCTAAGAGCTTAAAAGGATAGGTACAATTCCGAGATTGTAGCCAAAGTATTCTTCGATCCATAAATACATAAATCGAAAGAAGAAGAATACAAAAGAAGTCATAAGCCATAGTGTTTATATATATATACAAGACTTCTTATTACTCCGATAAACATATATTTTACAAAGACGGAGTAATCATAAGTATACTTGACATATAAATATATATTCTAAGTTAAGTATACGTATTGAGCTTGAACATCAAAGAAGTCATAATCCATATTAATTATACATATAAAGGACTCTTATATTACTCCGATTAACATATAATCCATAGAGACGGAGTAATCAAAAGTATACTTGATATAACATTTTATATCTCAATTCAAGTATACATATAGAGTATTAATATTCTTATTTGAATATTATACTATCTTTTGGGCTAGTACCGTAACATACTAGTTCAACACATATTTTCTCTATACTTCGTATTTTGTGGATTGTCTTATTAGTTTCGTAGTGAGGTAAGGTGACGTGAGGTGATCTTCGTTCTAAGACCCAAGTCTCATACACACTAGCGGGGAGTTAGTCGTATTTGCACCGTGAAGAAGAGGAAAGACCCAAGACTGGATACTAAGATCCGAGACCGGTGAAAGCTAAGGAAGCCAAGTCCACACAAGGGATCTACATCAACTTTGAAGAGATAGCGGGGAGTTATTGTCTAAGATGAGTTGTGTAGGAATTACATTTATTTTGAGGTAGTGACCCTTGTGTTACGCACCAAGATAAATATTTGTAAGGGTGTAAAGGCTTCTCCGCCTACTAAAGGAGCGAGTTTATATTAAGGGAAAATCCCGAGTCCGGGAGAGAAGCTTGGGGACTGGAGTAGGGGTGAGCGGATCTATTAGAGGTTGCGCCATAGCGAACCAGGATAAAATCGTCGTGTGGTATTTTCTTTCCTTGCACTTTATTTTTCGCACATATAAACTGCATAACCACTCGGTAAGGTTTTAAAAAGGGATAAAATTATTTTAAAACGCCATAATAAATTTTAAATTGGTAATTAAGCTATTCAACCCCCTTCTAGCTTAACATAGCCCTCATACATGACCTAACACCTTTGTCAGTTAATCTTGGCCTTTGATCTTGCACTCTTCACGTAACATTTATAGACTTTTCAATCTAAGTGATTAGATCATTTGTTGACTGATGATCTTGAATATTTAGCTTGTCTGCATTCTGTACTTGAGGTTCATATCGAGATCTCCAATTTATTCTATAGAGAACTGACATCTCGATAAGTATAATGGCTTATCGAGATCTTTTAGTTCTCTATAATTGTCTTTGACTTGTCGAGCTCTCTGAGTTCTCTATAAGTGAACTTGGCTTGTCGAGATCTCCAAAACTCTGCATGTAGAGATGACTTGTCGATATCTCTGAGATCTCTACAAGCATTTTAACTTGTCGATATCTCTGAGATCTCTAATGAGAAAATTGACTTGTCGATATCTCCAATCTTCATATCTTCATTTTGACGTGTCGATATCTCTGAGTTCTCTATATGCAAAATGACGTGTCGATATCTCCAATCTTCATATCTTCATTTGACTTGTCGATATCTCTGGGAATTCTCCATAAGCCAATTTTGAACTTCTCGATAAGTCATTCTAGAGTTCTCGAATGACTTCTCTATATGACTTGATCCGTGACTTGTAGATATCTTGACTTAAAACATTTTTCATAAAACAGATTTATTCAGCTCCAAACTTCTTCACCTTTTCTCTGAGGCATGATCTTGTTGATCTTCTTCCAGAGTTTATTTTTAGGCTTGAGACTGTTTACAGAAAAAAACTCCAGTCTGATCTTTGACATTTTTACAGACTCAAGTAATACAATACAAAATACAAATTTAGACTATCATACAATTAAATCTTAGGGTTGTCAATCTGACTTATTCTTGTTATAGTACATGCATGTCTTGCACAACAGAATCTGGCAACAACAAAGTTTGAGGTTTCACGCCGGAAATAAGATATACGATGGTGGTTCTTCGTTGGAAAATAAAGCGGTATGTGGTGTTTGTGTGTTAATTGGTGGCTTAGATTGATTAGGATTAGTGGTGGCCCATTTTCGCTCTCAACTTCCCACCCATTTCCATGTGCCTGCGTACCCTTTATATAGGGATCAATCATGACGTAGTTTTTAGGGAACAAGAAATATAATGGGCTTAGACTTCTTATTCAAAGACCTAGTAGAATTCCTTCCAGAATCCATCTTCTACTAGCTTTATGAATGTCCAACTATGAGGCCCAACTGCGAAGGCCCAAGACTCGTTCGTAATCGTAGAACTTCACAGATTGTGCATCTTCCGGCGCAAGGATAACACTTGACTACAACTAACTCCTTTAATTTACAAATGCAGATATAGCCACAGTTCATCCTAAATGTCGGACGCGTCCCTGTCCCTCGAATGAAAATAACCCACAAACAGGTGCTCCCAAACTTTTGGGTGCAAAGTACGGGATGACTCCAAAATTCTCCAATGAGGATACCCGTTGAATACAAGAACAAATCTCCAAAATCATACACCAATGTTGACCCCGCATCCCCAGCGAGGACACCCAATGAAGATAGAAGGAGGCCTTTAATCATCAGACATACCCCTGTAGGCCTTCAAGCTTATCACGTACATCCCCCTCCTTGACCGACTGAAGTAGAGAATTTTTCAAAGAGTACCTACAACAAATATATTACTGAAAATAATCTCCATTATTGTCTCCATGTTTGCCTTGTCCTGGGGTTGTGCTTGCTTGCTGTCCTAGAGATGAAGACAAGCCCAACTATTCAAATGAATCCAGAAATATGCATCTCTAGAGATCTCTAAATTCTCTAAATTAGGACGCGTCCTGATGTGGAATGCACACACTTCTCATAATATCCAGTTCAAATCACTCACATCACTCATTTCACCCAACGAGGGCGTGTCCTCCTCTCCTGCATTCCAGCCTAAAACAAAACATAATTCTCTATTCTCTTGCCCTAATTTAATTCCAATTAATCTCTATTTTAGCGGAAATGATCTATTGTCAAATTTTGGTTATAACAGTATATATTAAAATTTTAATAGTTGTTTAAATAACTTGAAAAAGGCATAATTGGTAAGTTTGTAAGTTTAGTTTAACAAACTAAATTATGGGTAAAGTGACCGGAATAGAGCTTAATTGTATTCACCGATATAGTTGCCTAAAATGGCCAACCATACAGTAGGTGCTTTTTTCTGCTCTTATTTATAAAACAAAGCAAAAAAAATAATAAATGCAATTCATGTAAAGATTTGAGTCTGGGGTTTCATTCATCATCGATAGCATATAGTATTGTAACAACCCATTCACCAATTCCTCAACTGCATGTAAAGATTTATTGTGGCCATAGGTTTCTTGCGCTCTTCATCATTCATTCTTTTCCCCATACCTGCCATACAACAATCTCCAAATCCAATCCATGTGTGGTCGGTATTAAAACTCAGATTAATATTGTCATATAAATCAAGGAATAGTATTATTACTGTACTTGTTCACATTAATTTGATCATAGGAGTTGGTTTTATACTATTAAATATGAGAAAATTTTGGACATTAATTATGTATCATGGACCATAGTACTAGCAGACTAGCAGTGTTTTTGAATGCAGAATGCATGGTGCAATCACGCTATATCATATGGAATTTGTTATGGACGACAGTTGTAAAGTAAAGCTAGTCAGCTAAAAAAAATTACCAGGAAACCAACCCCTGCACGCCAAAATATTTAATACATATATAATACTTACTCCGTCTCATTGATTTGTATATAAATCGTTTGGGCACGAAAATTAATAAAATATGTAATTTAGTGGGAAAAAGTAAGAATAGTGGGTAAAGTGATGAGTTCAATCAATATTTAATATATATAATAGGCGTAGCTGAAGAAATGAGTGTATATAAGTGGATGAGTTAATTTTTATATATTAAAATTTTATTATATTGTTTAAGATTTGGAAATAATGGAATGTATAGAATTGAGTGGAATATCAAAAAAAGAAAGTGTATAGAAATAAATGAGATTAAGTAGTCCTGAATAGTTAGTAGGGTAGGAGTAAACTACTGTGATATCAACTAGGGTAGGCTAGGCTAGCTCTTAGATGGAATATGTTGAAGATATTAATGTAAAAGTAAAATTCAGGTGGACAAGTGAACTTAATTCAAAATGTGCATGTTGCTGCATGCACGTAACTATAAATAAGCTAAGGCCATGCTAACACTTTCTAATTATTACTTGTTAACATACACAATTAGCAATGGAGTTTCCTAGTAAGTTTGTTTTGTTTGCTTTCTTGATTTTGTCAGTGGTGGCTGAGTGTCGAAAACTAGAAGATGGGAATGGTGAAGGTGGTGATAAAGTAAAAAAGCCGGATTGGTTTTTTGATGGCCAGCCGTGGTTTACTAATAACGGTGGGTCAAGAGGGTGGAGTTTTGGTCATTCCTTTAGTTTTGGTAATGGGCAAGGCGGATTTATTATTGGCAAAAAAGGAAAGCTTTCTGCAAAACCCGATTGTGCAGGGAAGGGTGCTGGTTTAGGTGGTGGGACCGGAGTAGGAGCTGGTGGAGGCATGGGTTTAGGAGGAGGTGGTGGTGGCATAGGCATTGGAAAAGGTGGTGGTGGAAAGCACCACTTTGGAAAAAAGGAGCATCCTCATCATCATCATCATGGAGTAGGGAAGGGCCTTGGAGGTGGCATTGGCAAGGGGCTTGGAGGTGGCATCGGCAAGGGGATTGGCGGTGGCATTGGAAAGGGAATTGGCGAGGGTGGTGGAGCTGGCGGAGGGTTTGGCGGTGCGGGTGGAGCTGGAGGAGGGATAGGTGGTGGTGATGGAGCTGGAGCTGGAGCTGGAGGAGGGATAGGCGGTGGTAGTGGAGCTGGGGGAGGCATAGGCGGTGGGTCTGGAGGTGGAATAGGAAGTGGTATTGGTGGTGGAGGTGGATTTGGAGGAGGCATTGGCAGTGGCGGAGGTATTGGTGGAGGAGCTGGTGGTGGCTTTGGTGGAGTAGGGGGTGGTGGTGGTGCAGGTGGAGGTTTTGGTGCCGGAGGTGGTGGCGGAGGTGGGGCTGGCGGAGGATTTGGTGGAGGTGCTGGCGGCGGCATCGGTGGTGGTAGTGCAATTACTGTCAAGGTGAAGCATCCTTAAGAGGAGGAGGCTCCTAGGTAGTTAGCACAACACTGCATGCATGAAAATATTCTACATATTAATCTCAATCTCTTTTATATTGCCTTATTCCTGAAATAATGGAAAGTAAAAGAAACGCATTCTTAAACTCTAAAAAGAAGTTCCCCAATATCTTGTATTGCAGTCGTTTGTACTTTCTGGGTTTCTTCTATGATTGCAGATTTGTCTTATCTTGTATTCTTATTCAAATAAAGTTAGTTAGTTCGTTGTTTTAATTGCAATCAATTTATTTGTCAATTTAGTTCAACTTGGATCTATCGCATTTTATTTATATATTCCTAACGACTATTCCTTAATTTACCAAATTTGCAAATGGGTACCCCTAACCCATATTAAGTATAAAATCACTAAATTCATGAATATATCCACAAAATTTACCCAATGGGTAAATAAATTTACCCATGACCCATATTAAGTATAAAATCTATATATACATGGATATATCCATATAAGTTTACCCATTTTTTTTACCCATCAAAACACTAAACATGGAAAAATTTTGAATTTTAAAATTTAAACATCTTATCTAAGGAAAGATTTGCATGATTTTCTCACATCTGTTATAATACTAATTTAATGATAATTATTGATTTTCTTATTCTCTCTCATTCTTTATTTACACATTCAATTGTTTTTTTTTAAATTCAAATTTCCTTAATTATCTCATATCGAATCAAATTACCCAATTAATATTATATGTGTGCTACTCAAGATCCACAATTTTAGCCACGAATACGATAAAACTATCTATTCAAATATATCTATCTTCAAAAACCACTATTTCAAATTATATCAGACATTTATCTCTCTAATTATTCTATTATCAATTTTTTTTCTTTTTATTCGACTTTTTACTTTTTTTTTGTAATTTTAGTATAGTTTTTTGTATTGATTTGATATGTCGTCTCTTTTACTCTTTTTTTTATAATTTTAGTATTATTTTTTTGTATTGATTTGGTATGTTTGTATAAATATTCTTAATCTACATTTATAATTTGAAATTCAAAAAGTAAGCTATATATGGAAAAAGATTTTAGACTAAACAATCGTGCATGATTTACTCCTTTATTTGTTATATTTTAAATTTTGAAATTTCATACTTATCTAAAGAAACTATCACTCCTTGATTTGTAAATTGAGTTAAATTATTGATATATATACATCTGTTATTCTTCTTCTCTCAGATTTCAAATCTCAGAATCTCATTTTCTCTTTTTCTTTTTGCAGGTTACATGTAGATTTCAGAATCTCATTTTCTCTTTTTCTTTTTGCAGGTTACATGTAGATTTTAATTGAGTTTCATTTGCTAATGAACAAACAGGTTAGTACATCATAGTTCTTCTTTTTTATGTTTTTCTTTTAATTCGTCTCTGCACTTCTTTCTTTATGTAATTTTAGTGTTGTTTTTTGTATTGATAATATGTTTGTACTATTTCCAAGCATTATTGGGTTAAGAATCCTTGGAGGTCTGTTAGTTATGTCATGAGAGATTTTGTTGTTATTTTGGTATTGCTGATAATGGCATTGCACTCTGAGCATTACGTAATTTTGTAAAATATTACAAAGGTGAGTTCCTGCAGAAGAATCAGCCACAGAACTCACCATCAGAACCATGGAAATATTGAGAAGGATGAATCTTGGGTTCCTGTAAAGTTTCTTCACTCTCATACTCATAACTCAAGAATTGTTTTTTCAGAGTTCCTTATAATAAAATGTGCATCAATGTTTTTTATTTTGGTTTCAGCTACCGGAAAAGATATACAAAAGTCTGTCAGTCCACATTAAACTTCTGAGATTCAAGATTCCTTTTCCCATATTTGCATATCTTCATATCTGGTGAGAAATCATCTCTGTTTTGATGGAAACTAACATATGTCTCTAAGTTCTTAGAACATAAAAGCTCATAATTTCTACGTATAATCTGCATAATAACATATCAGAAAAAGTCCAGGGAAGAAAGGTTCACAGTTCAACCCATATAGTGATATATTTCACCTGAGTGAGAAGAATTTGGTGGTAACGTCGACATTGTGTTGGACTGCAATGCTAGCTTTCCTTGACTACATGGCTAATACATTTGGCTAGGACTGCTGCAGTTAATACTATTAAATTATAGTGATATTGCACCTTATATCATGTATCATGCAAAGAAGTGCTGATGCAATTGACAATGATGGAGGAAGCTAATGCTAGAGGAATGAATTGAAGTTTAACTGTAATGCCATATTTCAGTGTTAGTGTAGGTGATTTTTGCTAATTTGTAATCTCTTGCTTAGTGGGCTTCCATTTTCTAAATTATGGCCAAGTAATGTAAGATTGTAATAGTAAAATAAATAGTGAGTGGGTTCTTCTTTAGTATATTTGGTCCAAGAGTATGTGACACTGCATGCTATGTTTAATAATTGTATTAGTATCTTTTTCGTGAGGTTTGAACTATCAGCGCTTGCTGTGTTCTATTTTAATATATCAATTGACTTTATAAAAAAAGGACGTTTTTATAGTTACAGAAATTGCAAAGTATATAAATAATAAATTTAGTACAAGTTGATTCATTTTTATATTTTATTGAAAAAATCAGATTAAAAAGTATCATAGTATATAAATAATAAATTTAGTTTATACGCATACTTTTTATTGTATTTAACTAATAAAATTATTAAGTTCATTCAAATTATGTACAAAAAAAATATTATGAAGATAAAAGTGCAATATTAAATTATGAAAAGTTTGGATAAATTATGTAACCTTATGTAATATTGATTTTGAGATCAATTATCTTTTGATATTAAAATCTCAAATATTGAATGAATTAATGGAAATCTCAAAAAAATTAAAAAAGAGATAGTGTGATATTTATGTGATATTTTTATGCATTTCAAAATATATGCATACACAGTTTACATTTTCAAAAAAATATATTTATCTGCATTTCAAAATTATTGTTATATTTTATGTAATTTTAATTTTTTTTACAGCAAATTATGTCGAGAAAAGAAATATTTTAATTTTATAATATTTTTTTTAAGAATTAATTTTATAATGCTTAAAATAGGAGGTGTCAATGTTAGGTGAATATAAGTAATATTAAATTGAATTTTTAATAAAAAAAATCTCGTTAGAAAAATAATTTTAATGCACTAATGTTTACTTTTGTAAATTGTATACATCAAATATAACATAATGGTTGTCAATTAACATATTTTAAAATAACTTATGTAGAGTATTTATATATATATTTTTTCAAAGTTTAAAGTGTGAGGTGTTGCCATGGCGATTAATATTGAACTAAATTGTATATCAAAATTCAGCTATTTTGATATACTTTTCATTTGTCTATAGTGTATATTTACCTTTTGACAATTAATGTAATTTATATAATTTTAATTTTTTTTACATCAAAGTGTGTCAAGAAAATAAATATTTTGCTTTTATTATTTTCTTTGAATAATTAATTTTATAATGTTTAAGATTGGAGGTGTGAGTTTAAGGTGACTATTAGTAATATTAAAATGATTTTTAAATAAAAAAATTTTGTTGCAAAATAATTTTAATACACTAATATATATTTTTGCAAATTGTATACATCAATTATAATATAATAGTTGTCAAATAACATATTTTAAAATAACTTATGTAAAGTATATATATTTATTTTTTCAAAGTTTAAAGTGCGAGGTCGGGTGATATTGAACTAAATTGTATGCTATTTTGAATATAACTATATAATTTTTATTTGTACATATTTACCTTTTGACAATTAATGTAATTTTTCTAATTTTAAATTATTTTAATTTTATTATCTTCTTTTTTTGAAAAATTAATTTTATAATGTTTAAAATTGGAAGTGTGAGTTTAAGGTGGATATCAGTAATATTAAAATAATTTTTTAATAAAAAAATTCGTTGTAAAATAATTTTAATGCACTAATGTTTTACTTTTGCAAGTGGTATACAAATTGTATACATCAAATATAACATAGTGATTTTCAATTAACATATTTTAAAATAATTTATTTTAAAGTTTAAATTGTCAGGTGTGGGACACCGAGTAATGTTGAACTAATTGATATGTTTAACAATTGTATTAGTATTTTCTTCGTGAAGTTTGAACTATCAGGCTTGCTGTGTTCTATTTTAATATATTAATTGACTTTGTAAAAAAAGAACTTACAGAAATTGCATAGTATATAAATAATAAATTTAGTACAAATTTATACATTTTTCCATTTTATTGAAAAAATCAGATTAAATAGTATCATAGTATATAAATAATAAATTTAGTTTATATGCATACTTTTAATTGTATTTAACTAATAAAATTATTAAGTTCACTCAAATTATGTATAAAAGAATATTGGATAGATAAAAGTGCAATATTAAACTATGAAAAATTTGGATAAATTATGTAACCTTATGTAATATTGATTTTGAGGTCAATTATCTTTTGATATTAAAATATCAAATATTGAATGAATTAATGAAAATCTCCAAAAATTTAAAAAAGAGATAGTGTGATATTTATATGATATTTTTATGCATTTCAAAATATATGCTTACACAGTTTTCATTTTCGAAAAATTATATTTATCTGCATTTCAAAATCATTGTTATATATTATATAATTTTAAATTTTTTACAGCAAACTACGTCAAGAAAAGAAATATTTTAATTTTATAATATATTTTTCAATAACTAATTTTATAATGCTTAAAATATGAGGTGTTAAGGTGGATATCAGTAATATTAAAATAATTTTTTTATAGAAAAATTCCGTTAGAATCAGGATGTGAATACGAATAGTATATTATTTCATATCTATGTTTTTAGTTAACTTTTTTAATAACATTTGCAGAACACACATATGCTTGCAATCTTGCCATTAGCTATTTGGAATCAATTTGTGATTTCCATGACATCTACTGTTGAAGAGACTTCCAACAAATCTTTTAGAAAACTGGAGAATAATTCTGCAAATTATAGAGCATTGATATGGATCTGTGTTGATAAAAAATATATTTTAATTGCATAATGTTTAAATGACGAGGCGTCGCAATAATATTAAAATACTTTTGAATAAAAAATTTCCTTTAGCAGAATAATGACTTTTGTTTTAATGCACTAATTTATATGTTTTGTATATGTATTTAGGTAAAACTTTATGATTTTC